>NC_057805.1:420728183-420870953 GCF_018294505.1 Triticum aestivum | reverse complement strand
TTAAGGCACCGAAGCAGAGTCCACCCCGACACGACCCTGGTCTGCCTGGTGCGCCTACATTTGAGAATGCAAACGAATCTTCTTTCATTTGCAAACGAATCTGTATGTATTACCATGCCCGTGTTTTCCTTGCAATAATTAGTCATTCGAAACGAGATACTCCGTCTGTTCACTTTTGTAAGTAGTTTCAGACAACTTAAAATGAACTGTTTTGCACATTGTCTGAAATGTGATCAAGGCCTTATAAAAGTGAACAGAGGGAGTACTATAAATTAATTAATGAGGAGTTATTTGAAAAAAATCGAAATGGTACCCACGCTAACGTGGATTAGAGTGTCTGTCACATAATTAGTTATTTGAATTAGAGTGTGTGTCACGTAGTTAGTTATTTGAATTAGAGTGTGTGTCACGTAGCGATCTCCAATTCTAACGTGGATTTCGCATTTCACTGTATCCATGCTACTTTTTTAATACAAATTCATATGTATATGATGAACACCATGGTAGTGAGAAAACTTTTGGATGGATTCAAACATATGACCTACAAAATAGCACAACAAACTGAGTCAATGTCAACTTTTCGAAACTTAGTATGGCACGAATTCGAAATAATTACCCGTATGCCTGGTCCTCGGTTCAAATCTTACAATGTACACCGAATTGAAACATCGATATTAAGTCTCGTACTATGTACATTCAAATGTTGTTTTTAGCCCCCCCCCCACAAACGCAACATACTTCCTGTATCGGTCAATCTTCCTCTCCTAACCACCTTAGGAAGCTATCGGTTTCCAACACACGTTCATTCTTTCTCTCCATGTTTCGATCTCTAAGTCTCTCAACTACACAACCCCTTTTTCCACTCTGTTACCAAATGTATTTACCTCACACACCCGCCATGCACCCCATGCCGATCTCTCTCTCTCCCCCCTCTCCCTCTCACCCTCTCGCGCTAAATACATGCATTGCCTATCTAGCCCCCCCCCAACCTCTCGTGCGCACGCACGCACGTTGTATATCTAGGTCACTCCCTCAAGACTGTCTCACTTTTTCTTCCACACGGCGGGCCACACTCGCTCAATCTCGCTCTCTTTATCTGAGTCTCGTTTAACCTCGTTTTCTTTCACACACAAATGATATATCTCCATGTTCGGGCCTCGATCAACACACTCTATACTCTCTCACGCAGATTGTCTATCTAGGTCAGTCCATCCAAGCCACCGCCACTCTTTCGACCTCATGGTGGGCCACGCTCACTCAATCTCTCTCTCTCTCTCTCTCCATATGTCTCGATTGACCTCGCTCTTTCTCGGACAAAAACGATATATCACCATGTTTGAGCCCAATTCGACCTATTCACATTGTATACTCTCTCACGCACATCGTCTATCTAGGTCACTCTCTCCAACCCGTCTCACTCTTTCGATCGCACGGCGACCCTATGTGATCGGTTGACCTTGCTTCCTCCCACGCACAAAATATATCTACACGTCTGTGACTGGATCATCTCTCAAGCTCTATCTTACAGCCCTCACCCTTCCCAAAAAGCTCAATCGGACAATATCTCTCCAGAGCATATATATTTGTTCAATGAATGTCGGACCACACTCACTTTGTCTCTCTATCTATATGTCTCTCGATTGACCTCGCTTTCTCACACCGTATCTTCCACGCGTTGAAGCTACTACCTCTCCATCCCTCGCAAAGCCGGAGCTATTTACATTGCGAGGGGCACTCCAACCTTGGATTAATTTGTGTAGGCATTTATTTCGGTCGGTTTAGATTATATTTTCGTAGCATTCGGCCCACAACTACTCCAAACACCGTTGCAACCCACGCAACTCCCCTAGTTGATTTCCCTCTGGCTCGGTCATCGCTCTCTCGCACGTCCTTTCTCGCCTTCAACGTCGCACCATGGTATTATTGAAAAAACTATGTTGTTCTCTTTAATTATTATAAATAAGCTACAAAACTACACACCGATAGTCCACTTGGAATGGAACAAATTTTGACCCACAAATTAAAGTGCTACAAACTACACACCGAGGGGCCCACATGTCATGAAACAAATTTGGACCCATATACATATTAAAAAATAAAGGACGAGGATCGAACATGCGACCGGGCCTTCAAGCCGCACGTCAATAGGCAACATACGTAGAATAGCAATGTTTGTTGTACCCCCTTTGTTCACATAATGCTTTTATATTACCACAGCCTAATTAATGGAAAACATGTAATATTATTTTTAGTACTATTCGCCTTCACTTACTGGTGGGTTCCATGTGTGCTCTCTCTCTCCTCCCCTTCTACGTTTAGACGCACGGGCAAACAGGAAGAACTCGCGGGCGATGTTGCCGTTGACCATATCTGGACGCGTTCACAAGTCACGACACCAGTTTCACGTACTAGCAGCACTAGTCAGTGTGTACGTGCAATGCACGTTAATTTGGAAGTATATTAAGTGCATGCGGATATTAACTACTATGACATTATTTGCGTGTTGTCATGTGATTAGCACTATTTTTGGCATGAAATTAACTGCACGCTAAACGTGTTGAGCGCTCGACATTGAAGCAGTCTAGGTCGTTGGATGACAAGGAATACATGTGGCTTGATGACGTTTTATATTTAATTTGATACGGCTCTAGCAGAACATTCAATCGATCAAACCATACATTTCGTTCAGTCTGACTCCGACTTTAAATTATACGACGATCGATATAAAATAAACGGAAATGATAAACGTTCGGATTTTAAGCATGGCAATCCGAACATTTTTCATGGCAAATTTAGATTACGCGGCGGCGGGGGCGTCTCGCGGTGGGAAGCGGCTCCTCTGCCGTGCTCTGTGTGTCGCCGGGCCACTGACCGACGGCGACGGCGGTGTCTTGCGCCGTTGTTGGCGTACTCCTGGACGTTGGCCTAGCTTCAAGGAAGGCCAAAATGTTCTGGACTTCAGAGCGAGTCAACTGGCGGGAGGAGGCGACTGGCGTTGGTGCAAGGAAGCGGTCGACGGCGGCCATCCATGCCGCTGAGGGGGGCACTGGCACCCGCGCGGGGACAGGCGCTGTCAACGGCGCGGCGAAGACATTCGTGTGCACGGGCACCGGCACGGGTGCGCATGTCAGTGCACGTGCAGGCGCATGCGCTGGCAGGTGCACGGGCACCGGCTCGGGCGTGCGTGTCAGTGCACGCGCAGGCGCATGCGCTGGCAGGTGCACGGGCGCATGAAAGTCGGCGGGGACCTCGTGGAACCCCGTGGGATTAAGCTCGGCGACAATGTGCGGCTCCCAGCCCATCAATGCCACGGGGATGGGCGCTGGCGCAGTCGGGGCGACGGGAGCCAGAACGGGAGCGGGGACAGGCGGGCGTCTTCCCGCAAGGCCAGTTCAAGCTCGTCCCAAAGTGCCTTATGTTCTTGAGACTCCGTCTGGGTGTCTTCCTCAGGAAACTGGAACACTAAGGGCCGACCATCGTGATGCGGCATGGCGTACGTTTAGGTCAAGCTAGTTGGAGGTAGACGACAGGAGAATCGGAGATGAAGAGAGAGGATTGTAGCGATACCGGGTAGTGCGGGGTTGATTTTAAACTGCGGCGCCGGCGACATTAAAGGTGGGAGCAGTTGGGACGACGGTGGGCGGCGGAGCCTGGTCAAAGGGCTCGCCTCCCGGTGAGCCTGCACAGCGGTCTGCTCGCACACCTCCCTGACAGTCGGCGCAGCGGTCTTCTCGCACGCCTCCCGTCGACTCGCACGCTTGCTCGGACGGCACCTACCGATGAGAAGCGGGGACTCGTGGCGGCACGTAAACGCCCACAGTTTCAATAGTGAAAGCGTTCGCCTTAACGTGACAGGTCTTTGTTCCAAAATACCTTGGCTCTTCATTTGTGCAACTTGTCATAAGCAGCTTGTCTCAAATTGAAGAAAAAACTTACGAAGTAATATTTGTGCCATATCACATGACCATGCTTAGTTTCAAGAATTTATGCTCACTTTTGGATTTTCTGAAATTTAAGATACAGGATTCGAAACAATATCATAACATGCATCATGCAATAAATTTTCAAGCCGTACATCTGTCCTGTTGTATTTCTTAAGAAAGGATTTGGTCAAACATTTTGCTTAGTTAGACTTCAGACAAGTTATATATGCAGAGTAAAAGGATAATCCCTCCGTACCAGTGCATTGCCTGATATATTAACTCAAGTACTAGGCACGAACAAATGGGCTCAATTATGTGCTCATCCTGGTGTAGTAGTAGTAGTAGTACTAGGCAATGCAGTTGACGGGTAACCTTGACGAGCGGCGACCGAGGGAATTGAACCGTGCTCGGCACGGTAGGTAACGTTGTCTAGTTACTAAAGCATCCCTCCGTTCTTCATCGGTAGTCATTATGGACCGGGGACATGAGGGGAATTTCCTAGGGCTGGAATTCTGGCCGCCAGATATTTCGACTTGAAACGCTGAGGCTCGACTGGTTGGGGTTGCCTAATGTGCGTACCACGCACGCCACCGAAGGACACGAGCCCGGTTTTTTTAGGATCAACACGAGCCAAGGTCTGGCTGCTACGCCGTTGGGTCCTACCATTCGAGAATACGAAATGAACCTTTCAAATTGCCTAATGAATCTATGTGTATTACAATGCCCGTATTTTCCTTGCAAATACTAATCTCAACGTGGTAATTGATTTATGACGAGTTGTTGAATTAGAGTGAGTTTGTGATATAGTGATCTCAACGTGGATTTCACATTTCATGGTATCCCTAGTAAGTTTTCCAATGCAAATTCAAATTTAAAAGATGAACAATATGGAGGTGAGAAAACTTTGTATGTATCAAGCATATGACCACACACACACAGAGAGACACACACGCACGAACACAACAACAATCCAATAAGTATAGTGCATCTATTTTTCCAAACCATGCATGTATGACACAAATTCAAAAATACTCCTTCTATTCCTAAATATTAGTCTTTTAGAGAGTTCAACAAGTGACTACATATGGAGCAAAATGAGTGAATCTAGACTCTAAAATATGTCTATATACATCCGTATGTGCCAGTCCATTTGAAGCCTCTAAAAAGACTAATATTTAGGAACGAAGGGAGTAAAATGTAAGACATCCATGGTCCTCAGTTCAATATTTAAAATGAAAATGAAACTGAAACATGAATATTAAGTCTAGTACTACAGTTCATGCAAATGTTGTGTTTAGGCGGAGCTATGATTGTCGGGGGTCAACCCCTCGACCTTAGATAAAATTGTGGAGCTCTGTTTAGGGTTGTTTAGATTATATTTGTCCCCACCCTCCCAACCACCGATTGGTTGTGCACCCCCACCCCTCCTCCCCGGGAGAATATCATGTGCCCCCATACCTTAGATGCTATATGCCGATACGAGTTGCTTGGAGCTTGTAGATCTGAGATATAGCAGCTCACATGATGTGTCTTTATATTTTTGCAGGAAACCTTGATGAGTTTGAGAATTGCACACAATTTGTACAAAAACTACTTAGATGCCCTTTGATCCCATATCCAACGACCTCGAAGCTCGTATCACCGTAGCATCTAAGATGAAGGAGGACATCATATTCTCCTGTATGTAAGAATATCATGTGCTGCCACACCTTAGATGCTTTGGTGATACAAGCTCTTCGGAGGCGTTGGATTTGTGACCCAACACCTCCTCGGTGGTTCGAATGGTTTTTTGCAGAAAAGCCCCAAAAGAGTCCGGCCACTGCTTACAAGCACAAAGACTGCTCAGATGCCATTGGATCTCAGATCTAACGACCTCCAAGCTCGTATCACTGTAGCATCCAAGCTGCGAAAGCACCTTATGTTTTCTCGCACGGGAGAGTATGAGGTGCTCCCGCACCATAGATTCTATGGTGATACGAGTTCACTGAGATCTAACGGCCCGCAGTAGGAGGTTTGAATGTTTTTGCAATATACGGCTGATAGAGTTTGGGAGATGCGCAGAAAGTACAAGTACTACGCATGTGCCATCTGATCACTGATCATACGACCTAGATGCTCATATCACCGTAGCGGGTAATTAAGCTACGGGGAGCACCTAATATGAGCACCGGGGAGCCGTTGGATCGAAGATGCAGCGGCACACATGAGACCTGAATGTTTTATTTGCAAAAAAAACCTTTGGAGAGTTTGGAAATTGCGCATAATTACAAAGACTACTCCCAAGCCATTGGATCTCAGTTCCAACTGTGTAAAAACTCGTATCACCATAGTATCTAAGCTGCGGGGTGGATGTGATATTCTATGCCACTGTCATTTTTGTTCGTAAACTTGCAAAATACGTGTAACTCGTGCCGTTACTTGTCTAACCGCGCAAAGTGTTTGTTCAAAAAAACCATCCTACACTGAAATATCGGAACAACACACGGGGGTCCCACTTGTCATTAATCAAATTTGGACCTAAAACTAACAAATTTGAAAGACGAGATTCGAACTGGCAACCTGGACTACAAAGCGTAAGTCGATAGCCTGAAAAAACGAATGGTTGTTGGCTTTGTCCCATAACTTGATTTTATACGGTACTTGCGTTGAGTAGAGTAGAGGGAGTGCCTCGTCAACACGTGCATGACCGTTGTCTCACTTACTGGTGGGTCCCAGGTCTGCGATCTCAATCTCTCTTCTCTCCATCGTCTAACCTTTGCACGGGCACACACGAAGAGCGGCGCTAGCTTGCCGTGGTGTTATTACAACTAAAAAAAGCTTGGAAAATAGAAGAATCGCCTAGAACAAGAGACGTTGTGGCTGGTCGAGACGGAGCTAACCACATCTATCCTCCGTGCCACGTTTGCATGATGAAGCTGTGTGGCTAGTGGGGTGTTGTCGACCGACTGGCTGGGTCCCGAGGTCGAACCATAGGTACTACGTCTGATACAGTATATTTTTACACGCACATTTTTCCTCCATGCCAAGACGTGGCACACCCTACCGCGCGGTTTCGGGGTCCTCCCGGGTGGTGCACGCATATATTCTTCCTGACGTGGGACGCCCTACCGCGCGTTTTCTGGGTCCTCCTCGGTCGTAGCGCCGAAGCAAGTAAATGAGTCGTCAAATCACGAAAGACCACCTTTCCCACCGAGTACATCAGTGAAGCACGGTGGCTAGCTAGTTGGGCTAGTTCGACCGATTAGCTAGGATGCCGCCACATTTGTTTTTTCACCCCTTTTTTTATCTACTTGTCGGCAGGTAAATTTAAATATCCACCGCGGCGTTGCTCTGGTGTTTGGGTGCGGCAGGATTTTTAATTTTTTGATTGACGGGAGCAGGCGCGGCAGCAATTAGTCACGATGACTCCGCCTGTAAAAACCCACTGCTCCCTGATGTGAGAAGTCGTCGACTGGTGTTTTACCGTGGTGAAAACCAAAAGATTCCCCGCCCCCTCCACCTTCCCGTAGATTGCATTGCCTTTCAGCCGTTTCGCCCCCTTTGCTTCCTCTCCCCATTGCATCTACCTGGTGCCATGGTGGCGCAGCAGATCACGGAGTCCGAGGTGAGGCGCTTGACACAGGAGCTCCATGCCAAGGATGCGGAGCTCAGGGCCAAGGACATGGAGCTCCGTGAGCTCAAGGAGGAGAGGAGTGACATGCTCCTCCGTTATGTGCGGGAGCTCACGGAGCTTCAAAAGCGGCACGCGTCCACCACAAAGATGCTCGAGGCATCGGCGGTGTTGCTGCAGAAAGCGATAGATACGATAGGCCGTCAGGGGAGCCGGCTGGAGCGCGAGCGGGCCAATCGTGACGAGGTCCAGGATCGCCTCAGCCACTTGGTGAACCAAGTTGCCACGCACGTGTTGCGGCTGCGCGATGCCTACCGTCGTGCCAGCGCGACGATGCCGGCCGTCGGGCTAAACCCGTTCGACCACCTGGTCGACTTCAACGAGCTGCGGCTTCCTGACCTGGTCTCCTTCTTCACCTATATCTCCGAGGAGCTGAGCCGTCTCCGCGCGATGGTGGGGGCTGAGCTGGACAAGGAGGGGTTGCGGGCTGCCGTCGCCATTGCCGGGAGAATCCTTTCAGGGCTCCGTCACCGGAATCCATTCATGCCATTGGACGCCGTCTTTGACGAGCTGGCTCCCGTCGACCGGGGGCGGGCTCTGCGGGCGGTTGCACCCTGCATCACCAACGTCGTGTGCCTTGAGAAGCAGAGGGACTTCGGTGGTGTTTAGGCGCCCTCTGCATGGGCCTGTCCATGTCTCGGCACAACATGACCGTTGGATCAAACTCAGACGGTGCAGATCAGTCACTATAGCACAGAGCGTGTGGGTGTGTTTGGTTGCATTCTCATCTCAATATAGTTGTTTCCTCTTCGTGTATTTTTGTCAACCTACTAGTGTGGACTCATGCACCCTTCATGCACTCTGCCAAACACCCAAAAGTGGGTCGAGAAGGGAACTTTTGCTCCCATCCCGTGCACCCTTCATACACCCTGCCTAACACTATTCGTGCTTCATATGGTTCATGTTTCGTGGAGTACTGTAGCACCGTACTCTCCGTGCGCTGTGGACCTAGTTCTGTTAACATTGATCTCACCGTTCATTCTCGACCGGACAGTCGAAAAAGCGGTACTATGTTACATATAGGAGTAGTTGACATGCGCACAACATCAGTTGTTATCGTCATATCTTACTACACTAGCAACAAGATTGTGTAGTACTGACGTATGAACCACTACACATGCCTAGTAGTAGGAGCACTGTGTATGTTCAAGTGGCTACCGTGTTTCGCACTCCTCCGTCGTAAGAGTGGAAACGCTTGCTGTAATCATTTTTTTCTTCATAAAAACAGTGGACACACTCTACCATGCGGATCCTCCTCCAGCCATGCACTAAATTACTCACTTTCGCCGACGTGTGGGACAGCCAGCACCTGGGTCCACCAGCCATGCACTAAATTACTCCGTAGTAGAGTGACAATAGACTACCCTGATCGAACCGCCGTAGTAATGCCCAATGAGCCATCAAATCACAAAACCCCCTCCTTTCTAGCAGTAAGTTGGATGGACGAAGCAACCATCATTTCACTCTTCTCACGGCTGGCTACGCCTCAGCGCACGCATCGCCGCCCCACCGTCTCCTAAATCGTTAACGCTGATGTCCTCCGTGCGCTTTGGTGCGCTCGCCGCGGCGCCGCCCTCTCGCGTTGTCAACATGGTCAACAAACAATAGGAATCGGCAGAAGTACGTGGAGAGGATGACAGTAGGGGCCCACCACGTCAGCGTATGGAAAAATAAAATGCTTCCTCCTAGTGTTTTCCTGATATCTGGGACCCACGACATTGTGAGCGTATATAGTCAATAGACAAGAGAACAGCACAAGATCGGCTGACACCTGCGACGTAGCTACTCGAGCAGTATTTTTTTTGTTTGGTATTGTTGAGATGGAGCAGGGTTTGAACTGGGCTGTGGCCCGTCTAGCCCAGGCTTATATTTTCTGTTCACCATGTGACCAGCCCGGCTATTTTTTCTTTGTGAAAATGAGCCCAGTTTATTTTTTTTGAAGAATACCCAATCCAGGCCTACTTATTTTTCTACGCCCTGATGGGCAGCAACTCTTTCAAGACGCCTGCAAATCTTGAAAGTAATATGAAATGGGTTGTAAATATAAAAACAGATGACAAATTGGCAATTACTTTATAATTTCTGATTTTTTCACATTTTCATATTCCTATTTCACTGGGCATTAACCTAATTTAAATATATCTTCAAAGTACTTTAAATCTGGCTCGACATTTCGGTATTAAAAATAGTTTGGAACCCACAGAAATATGCGAAATTGGCCCTGGCCAACCAAAAAAAACGACTGCAATAAATTGCATAAGAAGTTGCCATGAGCTATATATAAATTATTAAAAAAAGAGGGAGTGGTCTGACTTGTGGGCCTGTTTAGTTGACGCGTATGCAAGATTTTTTTAGTTATTATATACGTCAACAAACGATTCTAGCAGACATAACCGTTGGATGTCAATCCAACGGCCGTCGTGTTTCTTCAATCTCTGATCTTCTCGCTCCAGCCGCCAAAGCAGCGCCGGCAGGACCGCCTACTCCCGCCTCCCGTGGCCGGCTGTGCTGCCGCGCAGGCCTCAGCGCCCCCTACTACTCCCACCGCTGGCCAGGGCATCCCTCTACTCACCCACACGCCCTGTTATTCTGTGGCGACGGCAGCCTCACACCGCAGCCGAACCGGTGAACCCTCGTAGTCCTCTCCGCGCGGGCTTCCACTACGCGTCTTCCCCGGCTCCGCGTCGTCCCCTTCCTAGGCCTCGCCGTCATCCACCGCCGTGGTGCTCTCGGCGCGGCGTGGTCAATGTGGTCAACGACCAACTTCCATCGGAAGAGTACTGTACGTGGAGAGGCTGACAGCTGGGTCCACGGCAGCCGCAAGGAAGTGCCTCCTTATTATGCGGAAAATAATTATTCCTCCACCTGACAGCAGGGACCCATCGGACGGGCCACCAGTATTTCGCGAAAAAAACGTTTCCCCCTGACTGCTGGGACCCACAGGACAGGCCACCGTATTTCGCGAAAAAACGTTCCCCCCGCTATCAGCTCGGACCCACCGGAAGTGCCTCCTTATTACGCACAAAAAAAATGAATACCCCCCTGCTAGCTGGGACCCACCTTGGTGGGAGGCTGACTTGTGGGCCTACTAAGTTGACTGGGACGGAGGCCTTTGTCAACTTTAGTCAATATATGAACGATTCTAGCTCCAGTGACCGTACGATGTCCATCCAACGGCCGTAGTGCTTCTTCAACCTCTGGTGTTCTTGCTCCAGCCGCCCAAAGCAGCGTCGGTCGTGCCGCCTGCTCCTGCCGCCCGTGGCCGGCTGTGATGCCGCGGAGGCCTCACCGCCCCCTACTACTCCCACCGCTGGCCAGGCCATCCCTCTACGCACCCACACCCCCTGTTATTCTGCGGCGACGGCAGCCTCACACCGCAGCCGAACGAGTGAACCCTCATAATCCTCTACGCGTGGGCATCCACTGCCGCGTCTTCCCCGGCTCCGCGTCGTCCCCTTCCTAGGCCTCGTCGTCGTCCACCGTCCTGGTGCTCTCGGCGCGGCGTGGTCAACGTGGTCAAGGAATGGCTTCCATCGGACGTGGACTGTACGTGGAGAGGTTGACAGCTGGGTCCACGGCCGCAGCAAGGAAGTGCCTCCTTATTACGCGCAAAATAATTATTCCTCCACCTGACAGCGGGGACCCACCAGACGGGCCACCGTATTTCACGAAAAAAATGTTTCCCCCTGACTGCTGGGACCCGCCAGCTACATCTTCGCACGCAAGGAAATGCGTCCGAAAAAAAAAACGATTCGCCCCCCTGACTGCTGGGACCCACCAGCTACATCTTCGCACGCAAGGAAGTGCGTCCGAAAAAAAATGATTCGCCCCCTGACTGTTGGGACCCACCAGCTACATCTTCGCACACAAGGAAGTGCGTCCGGGCAGAAAAAACGATTCCCCCCTGACTGCTGGGACCCAGCAGCTACACCTTCGCACGCAAGGAAGTGCGTCCGGGCAAAAAAACAAAACGATTCGCCCCGCTGACTGCTGGGACCCACCAGCTACATCTTCGCAGGCAAGGAAGTGCCTGACAGTCGGGACCCACCTGGTCGAAGCGTACGTAGCGTTGTCATTCTGGTCGCGAACGTGTACGTACATATATACTCGTCGATGTAGAGGCGCGCACGTGTCGTAGTAGAGGCGCGTACGTGTCGTAGTAGAGGCGCGCACGTAGCATGTACACGTATGTACAGCGGCCAGGGTGCAAGAAAGAAAATACGGCCATGTACGTACATACGGGCAGGGTCTCGAACGCCTACTCGCGCGTACGTACGGCCAGGGCTCGTGTACATGGCTGGGTCGGAACGGAGAAACAGCGTCGTCGTCGTGTTCATGGGGAGGCAACGGAATGCGTCGTGTTCATGGGGAGGCAACGAAATGCGTCGTGTTCATCGGGAGGCAACGGAACGCGTGGGAGCCAACCGGATGGGTCGGAACAGAATGTGTGGTCGTGTTCGTCGGGAGGGCTTGGACGGAACAGGCGATGGAAACGAGGCCTGGCGTACCGCAAAACGGAGGAAACGGCCTTGTGTTCGACCGGCCACGTTCGAAACGGGATCCTGTTCATCGGGAGGGGTCTGGCGTACCGCAAAACGGAGGAAACGGACCTCCTACGGTCGAAACGGGGGTCCTGTTGATCGGGAGGGGTGTGGCGTACCGCAAAACGGAGGAAACGGACTTGTGTTGGAGCGCTACGGTCTAAACGGGGGTCCTGTTGATCGGGAGGGGTGTGGCGTACCGCAAAACGGGACTCCACGGGATACTGTTCATCTCCACCGTCGACCTCCTCCAGCCTCCACGGGCTATCGTCGACCTCCTCCAGCCTCCACGGGCTCCTGTTCATCCAGCCTCCACCGCGCGCTACTCCACCGGCTACTGTTCAACCACCCCTCCACGGGCACCCCTCCACCGTCTACTGTTCATCCAGCCCTCCACACCACGAGGTCCTGTTCAACCACCCCTCCACGGGCACCCCTCCACTGTCTACTGTTCATCCAGCCCTCCACACCACGGGGTCCTGTTCATCCAGAGGCAACGCCACCGCTCACTGTTCATCCAACCCCCCCGGCAACATTCACTGTTCATCCAATCGATCGGCTTCAGTTACCAGCAGTAGCGAAGGAATCGCTCGATCGGTTTCAGTTAACAACCATCGATCGATCGCTCAGGTTCAGTAACGCGTAGCCTGCAGTGCAATCGCTCGGGTTCAGTTAGAGCCCAACGCCTAGCTCGGGTTCAGTTAGAGCCAACGCCTCGCACACACACGCGTACGTGTACGAGAGTAACGCGCATCGCTCGGCCCCCAACCTCCCACCGTAACCGGGAACTCCTCGAAATTTTCCTCCCCCTCGCTTCTACCACGGTTTTTTCCGTCATGGACGGCCCAAAGAATGTCATGCAGCTGCGTCTCCGGCCCGCCCAGGACGAAAAGCCCATTTTCTGTCAAGATTTTTTGTCATAGAAGTAGGAGCCCACCACATCTATGATGATACCGAGTTTTGTCACATTATCGTCATAGAAGTGTCATATGTATGACAGAAAAAAAATTCGTTCGGCCCAAAATGTCACGGATGTGTCTTTTTTTTGTAGTGTGGGTGGGTAGATTTAGGTCCGAACCCTGACCCGATCTAAGACCCAGGAGCGGAGAAGTTTCCGAGCTTGGCAGTTCGGGCTCCGGGATGTTGCCCAATAGGTCTGGCTCGCTGCCTGATTCTAAGTTAAAGGCTTGGGCCATGTCCTCCCGTAGACAGGTATCCAGCTCGGAGAGCTCGGGAATCCGGACGTAGTTTGTCCTCAAGATAGAGGAAGAATCGCTGCGTTGCTCCTCCACCACCGCTATCTGATGGGTGACCGGCGGAGAGTTAATCTCCCTTTGGTCGGGTTTAAGCCCGATCTGATCATAGTCCGTAGCGACTCCCAAGGCGGCGATGCGATCCAAGAGCTCGTTCAAGGAAGAGAGCTCCATTGGATCCATCTGCTCGGCGAATCCCGAGCCGACGTGGAGGCTGTTTTTGATGACCCGAGAAGTCATCGTCGGCGCAACGGCCGAACGGGCGGTCATGATGAAGCCGCCTAGTCGGAGAGTTTGGCCTACAACCAGGGCTCCCCCAGAAATGATGTTGTCCTTGACAACGAGACGAGCCATCAAGCCTTACGATGACGGCACAGTGGAACTCTCAATGAAAGCACCAATGTCGGTGTCAAAACCGGCGGATCTCGGGTAGGGGGTCCCGAACTGTGCGTCTAAGGCGGATGGTAACAGGAGGCGGGGGACACGATGTTTACCCAGGTTCGGGCCCTCTCGATGGAGGTAATACCCTACTTCCTGCTTGATTGATCTTGATGAGATGAGTATTACAAGAGTTGATCTACCACGAGATAGTAGAGGCTAAACCCTAGAAGCTAGCCTATGGTATGATTGTCGTTGTCCTACGGACTAAAACCCTCCGGTTTATATAGACACCGGAGGGGGCTAGGGTTACACAGAGTCGGTTACAAGGGAGGAGATCTACATATCCGTATTGCCGAGCTTGCCTTCCACGCCAAGGAGAGTCCCATCCGGACACGGGACGAAGTATTCAATCTTGTATCTTCATAGTCCAACAGTCCGGCTAAAGTATATAGTCTGGCTGTCCGAGGACCCCCTAATCCAGGACTCCCTCAAGTCTTGCTAGGTACATTTGTACTCACGTTTGCTTAATTTATGTTTTTGCAGAGAGACTTCAGTCTCACTAGTAGTTCCGCCTGGACTTCGACGTTTAGCTTGTTACCTCAGCTACGATCTTGTACCCTTGGGAGGGTCTTGTAGATAGTCAGGCTTCTCAGCCTTTTTCATTTGTAGTTGTCTGTACTCAGACAAGTTAAGCTTCCGCATGTGCTTGTTGCTGGTATGACTTGAATGCTGGGTCATCAGACCCATGTTTGTAATATCTGGCTCTTCGGAGCCTAATGAATAAATACTTTGAGTTGTAGAGTTTTGTTGTGATGCCATGTTGTATTTACACATATCGGGCATATTGTGTGTATGATTGAAATGCTTTGTATGTGTGGGATCCGACAACCTAGTTGTTTATCCTTGGTAGCCTCTCTTATGGGGAAATGTAGTCTAGTGCTTCCACTGAGCCATGGTAGTATGCTACAGCCCGGTTTACCGGAGTCCTGCTAGCCCAGTTACTACTGCTCCGGAACACTTAGACTGGCCGGCATGTGATCCACTTTGTTCCTGTGCCTGTCCCTTCGGGGAAATGTCACGCGGTGACTTTCGGAGTCCTGCTAGCCTGCTACAGCCCGGTTTTCTGGAGTCCTGTTAGCCCAGTCGCTACAGCCCGGATTCACACGGTGATGACCGAAACGTTCGGTGCTGGTTCATGGATGCCTGTCCCCGTAAGTTAGTGCCACTTTGGGTTCAGGACTAGTCATGTCGGCCCGGGTTCTCTGTCATATGGATGCTAGCGACACTATCATATACGTGAGCCAAAAGGCGCGAACGGTCCTGGGACAGGTAAGGTGGCACCCGTGGGAATACCGTGCGTGAGGCCGCAAAGTGATATGGTGTGTTACATGCTAGATCGATGTGGCTTAGGATCGGGGTCCTGACAGCTTTGGTATCAGAGCCTGACTGCCTGTAGGATTACCAAGCCAAACTGGTCGAAGTCGTGTCTAGAAATGCTTTAGTTATATAAGCGAATTGATTGTGGAAGGGAACGTAAGGCTCTTTTTACTCCTTTACCTTATGCCCGTCTGATCTGAGTCAACCTCTTCTTTTCTACGGGGATTAAGAACTAGGCTTCTCTTTTTTCTATCAGGATCACGTGTTACTAATCCGTAGACTCTTAGGATTGTTGGTCTCAAGCCTCAGTTCAGTTTCTACTACTCCAGTGTGTTGTTAGTTGGACTTGGAACCTTGATATGATGTTGTTAGTGGTTATGCCACTATTCTACAGGATGTCTTAGATCTTCTGAGCATTTACAGTCGTTATGCTGTCCGAGTCATCCCAGGTTTCTTACTAGTCTGATGTATTTGCAAATCCCTTCCTCCCGTTCCCGATGTCCCTTTGGGCCAGTTCAACCACACTAATCGGTGAGTTGAGGTGCTTCGTTGCCTCAGTATATATGTTGGAGCTATTATGATGACCCTAGTTATCTTAGAGAGTCACCTAGTAATCTAGCCATGTTTTGTGTTTCCAGTGTGATGATTCTGGCCATCATTCTCGAAAGCATCCCGTGATGCCATTTAGTTAGTAGGCATTCTATTTCTGGGTTCTTGAGCCCAAGATTCACTCTACTTACCTCGTGTTGGTAGTGTTTGCTCGTTCCTTTAGGATATTAGTAACCTTTGTGATAGTCTTTGAGGTCCGTGGTATATCATTCTTCCAGTACCATGAACCATTATGGCAGAAGATCTTTGAACCAAAAGATCACAATATGAGTGCTCTTGATGAGTTCCCCGTTATATTTGTGACTCTGCCAGTCCTACCTTTTTGCATGGGTTATCCGGAAGAAATGTTGAGCTTTGCTCGACATACTAATCTATGCATCCACAACTCAGACAGTTATATGTTCCTTTGAGTTGCCCCCCTTTAGTTATATTCCGACCTTCATCTATCAATTGATAGTCAAGGGTATGTGTGCGATCGTGTTCATCGATGCCTATTATTCTTGTGGTCCGTAAAGCCATTCTATTTCGGAATGACTAGGAGAAACAAACTCCAGCACCTCATCCATATCTAGGATTGGGTCAAAGCAATTGTATTCCGCAGATCAAATTGCCAATCCAGCCTTTGATCTGTTCTACCTTGGGATATTACCATCTTTATATCAAGAATGTCATGGGAATTGCACACCATCTTACAAATTCTTGGTACAGTGATACCCCTCGCCTCATTATTCATTCCTCGGTCTCCGTGTTGTTGTGACCAGAATGCTGACAAGTGAACCGTGATATGTGAAATCAATACTCCTAGCAACCCAGTTGCTTGGTAGTTAATGGACAATACTCTCATTCTTAGCGTGCTGGTTATTGAATTATCATTCTAAGACTGACCGTGCTACCTAGTCCATTTTTCCTGGTGCACTCTTCGATCAATGAGTTAGGATTGTGTCAGTCCCTCGCTCTCTTGATCATATCGTCTTGCCCTGAAAAGCAAGATTGTTCTCGAGCTTAATAGCATATCGGTGGTTCGTGATTTTCCGAATATCTTCTCGGAAGTGTTACCAGGTTGTCACCTGACTGTTATGTTGAGCTCGTGATCAAGTTGGTTTTCTTATAAACCACCCCTTCTCCAAGAATTTGTGTTGGATACCCCTGATCTAGTTGGTTAAGCTAAATAACCACTTGGAGAGTTGGAAGATAAAAGCTTGCCTAACTTAGTTCATTTAAAGGGATG
The DNA here is from genome assembly GCF_018294505.1 of Triticum aestivum. Lineage (NCBI taxonomy): Eukaryota > Viridiplantae > Streptophyta > Magnoliopsida > Poales > Poaceae > Triticum > Triticum aestivum. The sequence goes on along the minus strand of NC_057805.1, from coordinate 420,853,971 downwards.
TCTTGTGTCGAATGTGTGTTTAAAAAAGATGATATCTCCATCGATTGGTCCTCATGATCAGTTGTTGGATCTATTGCCTTTTCAAAACTTTGACTTGAGTATGGGCTATCGTCAAGTCAGATCAGAACCAACGATAATCGTAATGTTGTCTTACTCGTGGTTGATCCCTCGAGCATACACCAATACATATTTTGGTCTGACCAATACTATCACATTGTTCACATAATGGTGGAACTCCAGTGATATGGAAATTCCGGTGAGTTGCTGTTGAGCCCATCAGCAGCATCTTGTCTCCTCCATGATTCATGTTGAACATTGAGCTAGTGTTGGAAACTTTGTAAGCATTGCCTTCGTGTTCCGCTCATGAGGTATATGTTTTGGTGCAAGAAGTGACTTTCTCCAAGTTCACGTGCATTAGGTGTAAGTTGCCGCCATGAATTCGAGAAAGGTTTGTTTTGTTTCCCCTGGAATCATCCCAAATCAGTCATGCATACGTGCGAAGTATTCTATGGTTTGGTAGATTAATTACCTCCACTCCATACGTATTCCCTAGAACACCAAGCCACTGACTGATTTGTTCTAGGAAAAGGAGTTAAGTGCTAATCCATGGTAATGCACAAGACCTCGATATCCTCGATGATGGTTCCCCACCTAAACTCGGTAGTGTTTCGTTGTAAGACTACTGTGTGGTCATGCTTGTCTGGGACAGTGTGTTCACATTTGCATAGCAGAACCAGCTCATGTTTTGGAGCTTACTACCATAGTTCATCTCCCGAGAATCTCGCAACGTTATCTCGTCGATTTGTGTTGCAAACCTTCCTTTTCAGACACGCGGAGTCTGAAGTATCCTATCACCAATCGGATCTGAATCTCAGGTAGATATGATGGTTGGAACATTCCCAACATTGGCATTTTGTCCCTAGCTTGCACCGCCATCGTGCCAATTCCATGGGCTGCCCTCCTCGGTAATTGCTACCCAGATTCATCTTCAAAAGTGGACTTACCATGGGTCCCATCCATTTCCGGTGATAAGCAAAAATCATTCATTGCGTTGTCTTCAACAAGGTAGTCCACATCATCCATCCTAGTTTGAGTATGCCATCTTCCGAGCTCCCTCAAACGATCGATTGAGATTTGCCTTAGGCTGGTATAAAGAGTCTCAATGATCTCTGGATCAAAAGTAACTCTTTTTGCCACTTAAGGGAATATTTCTACGAGTCACCTCTCCCAAGGTGCCCCGTTATGGGATCATGGTAATTGTTTCCACGCTACTTTGAAACCTCGTCAAATTGTTTCTTCCGTCCCTCCTGTTGCATGTTTTGCCTCTCAGCTCCAGAGATGTTTCTACGTCTCATTCCGTGAGTTGATCTTGTGATCATTGAGATGATCCTAAGTTGCTCGAACCTCAAGAAGATCGATTCTTCTAAAATTCTCCCTTTCCACTCATTGTCATGTTCGATGAAGTTCTCAAAGCAACACGTCGAGATCAAGATGATGCAATGAATCAACATCTTTGAGAAGGACAGTTGGATCTTGGAAATCATGTCATTAGCTTGTGTCCCTCTGTCTTCTTACCTCGCGTCTGGAATCTCAGGACGAGATTCTTGTTTACTGAGGGTGAGTTGTCACATCCCTAGAATGTTAATTGTAATCAGATACATGAGTGAATATCTTGCATCATGTCTATTTTCTGAAAGTTGAATTGAGGTTAGTTGAAACCCTCAGAAACAAGTTCAGAAATAATCAACATTAAAATCTCATCAAAGAAGCCCAAGAAAATGTTCCTGTTAAACCTTGAAAAATATTGGCAAGAATAAAATTCAAACCAATATTTTTGGAGGCTTAAAAATATTTATTTTGGGCCTTTGAGTTAAATCATAATGTATTTGAATTGGTTTTATTTCTGTTATAAAAGAAATACATGTCCAATAATTCTGGAAGTTATTGTGGGGCTCTGGAATAATACCACTAGTCCATATACAATAATTTACAGAAGTAAATAAATTGGTTTACTATTCCTACTAAATCAAAAACAGACAGCAGATAAAACAAAAACAGAAAGAAAGGAAAAGGAGAGTACCTGAGCCACTTACCTGGCCTGCACTGTGTTGGCCCAACACCGTTGCCCCAGCCCATCTCTCTCCCTTGTCTTCTTCCACCTCACGCCAGAAGGACTGGAGCGTGCGTGGCCGACGCCCGCCGGCACGTGCCCGGCCACCTCCAGCCTGCCTGCTCGCCCTGGATGGCTCTGGACGATGCCGCGCGACCCCCGACCTTTCTCTCACTCTCCTCGCTCCTCCCCCCTCCTCTGCTCTCTCTCCCCGCACGCGCCCGAGCGGAGCTCGTCGCCGCCGCCCGCTGTTGCTGCAGCCACCGCCTCCCCCTCGACCTCTCGACGTGTTCGCAAGCTCCGCCTCCACTCCCTCGACCTCCACGACGAGCCAAGAAACCAGGGAAGCACCACAATGCCTTCCCCGACGTCTTCTTCAACCTCGGTGCCTGGAGATCCTCGCCGTCGATTCGCTGGCCACCGGCTGTCCCCGCACCTACCGACCCCTCCGTTATCCTCTCTGTGAGCCTCCGCGTCGAACCCCTCTCTCCCCGTGCTCTATTTCCCTCTCTAGCTGCCGTTCCCATCGAGCCCGAGAGCTCGGCTCCACCGGCGATGTCGCCGCCGTGGCCTGAGCTCGACCCAGCCATGCCCTTGCACCGCATCATGCTCCTGGTGCCTCAGGAGGCTGCCTAGCCCCTTTGCTCGCTCGCCTGCTTGCTCTAGCGCCGCGCCCGTGCAGGTAGTAGCTCCGGCCGCCGCACTTGTGGTCGCCGGCGTTGTTTTAGGCAGCCCCGCGATGCGCCACTTGCACCACCCCACGCGCTTCGACGCGCTGCATCCGTAGAGCCCAGCCGCGCGAGCTCTCGTCGCCGGAGATGGCCGGACGAGGAGAGCTGCCACGTCGTGCTTAGCACGGCGGCTAATCGCCGTTTAGATGACGTGGCATCATTAGTTTAGAGTTAATCACATGTTTAATTAACACCCCCCTGTCACTGACACGCGGGCCCCGCAGATAACTAACCCCGGATTAATCTCCACTTAACCGTGAACCTATGACACGCGGGATCCACCGGTCAGGTTTGACCTGGACCGGGTCAGTTGACCGCTGACACCAGGCTGACGCAGTAAATTCTTTTCTGGATTTATTCTAATTCGAAATAACCAGGAAATTTCAGAAATTACCCTAAACTTCTAAAATTCATAGTAAATAATCTGTAACTCAGTTTGAAAAGATTTATATATGAAAAATGATCAGAAAAATCCAAAGAATCTGAATATGGCATTTGCATGCATGTTAGAGCAACTTATTTTCTCTGTTTAGGACAATTCAATTAAATGGCATTTAAGAAAGCACATATGGAGTTTGAATTTGAACCTAGTGTTCAAAACAACTCCATTTAACTTGTTGCTAGTTGCATTAGCTCAATCAATAGCATATTGCCATGTCACATTCATGCATCATACTGTTGCATTGCATTGATTGTGTTTCTTCTCTGTTGCCGGTATTTGTCCCCTCTCGGTAGACGATGTTCTGACGATGAGTTCAATGACACCGATGAAGAGCTATATTATCTTCAGAAGTGCCAGGCAAGCAAACCCCCCTTGTTCATTCCAATATAATCCTACTCTCTCGCTCCTGCTCTCTTTTACTGCATTAGGACAACAGCGATTCAACTGTTACATGCTGCGGTAGTTGAACCCCTTTCCTCTGCATGACCTGTCATTGCCACAATAAATAGATGAAACCCACTAGCATGAGTAGGAGTTGTTTGAGCCCTGATGTGCCTACTCATTCATGCTTGTTTGTCATGCCTGCTATTGCTTAGAGTTGTGTCAGGTCTGATTCATCGGGGATGAATTGGAAAGTTGTGTAACATGTCCTACTGTTGAGAGCTAAGTGTGTGAACACGATTTGGTAAAGGTAGCGGTGAGAGGCCATGTAGGAGTACATGGTGGGTTGTCTCATTGAAACCGTCCTCGGGAACTGAGTTCTGTGTTTGTGATCCATGAATAGTTACTACCACACATTGGGTTCCGGTAACTCGACCCCTCTCGGCTTATTAACCGCCTCGATCTCTGTCCAGGAGTTGCAACTAGTTTCTGGTGTTTGTAGGTTGTGTAAGTAGTCTACCAAGTGGCACCCAGTACAGGTGGGCATGGAACAGACTAGGAACCGTGGCACGGTGTACCAAGCGTAGATCCATCCGTCGAGGTGGGCTTGGGAACCCTGCACACATCGTTTGGGGCCGTGAGCGACACCCCGGCCGGATCTCCTTGCGGATGGAACCCGAATAGGCGATGAACCTGGACTAGAGACTTGCGTGGTTAGTCAGGTCGTGGCCGACTCCCTCGCTAGGCTTCCGCTTGAAGGTTGCCGAGATACACGACGGGTACATGGTGGTAAGTGGCGAGAGCGTGTGTGAAGAAGTACACCCCTGCAGGGTTAACATCATCTATTCGAATAGCTGTGTCCGCGGAAAAGGACTTCTGGGTTGCCTGTACAGTTCATAGACAAGTGAAAGTGGATACTCTAAAATGCGCAAGATAAGCGTGAGTGCTATGGATGGCGTTCTCGTAGGGAGGCGGGAGTGGATCCATAGTGGTGTATTGATATGGTGAATATGTGGACTCGTGTGCGCCACCTCAAAAGAGTTACTTGCAGTCGTAGTACATGATAGCCACTGAGTCAAAGCTGGCTTGCTGCAGTTAAACTCCACCACCCCTTTGTTGATACTGATGCATATGTAGTTAGTTCTGATGTAAGTCTTGATGGGTACATTTGTACTCACGTTTGCTTAATTTATGTTTTTGCAAAGAGACTTCAGTCTCAGTAGTAGTTCCGCGTGGACTTCGACGTTTAGCTTGTTACCTCAGCTACGATCTTGTACCCTTGGGAGGGTCTTGTAGATAGTCAGGCTTCTCAGCCTTTTTCATTTGTAGTTATCTATACTCAGACAAGTTAAGCTTCCGCATGTGCTTGTTGCTGGTATGACTTGAATGCTGGGTCATCAGACCCATGTTTGTAATATCTGGCTCTTCGGAGCCCTAATGAATAAATACTTTGAGTTGTAGAGTTTTGTTGTGATGCCATGTTGTATTTACACATATCGGGCATATTGTGTGTATGATTGAAATGCTTGGTATGTGTGGGATCCGACAACCTAGTTGTTTATCCTTGGTAGCCTCTCTTATGGGGAAATGTACTCTAGTGCTTCCACTGAGCCATGGTAGTATGCTACAGCCTGGTTTACCGGAGTCCTGCTAGCCCAGTTACTACTGCTCCGGAACACTTAGACTGGCCGGCATGTGATCCACTTCATTCCTGTGTCTGTCCCTTCGGGGAAATGTCACGCTGTGACTTCCAGAGTCCTGCTAGCCTGCTACAGCCCGGTTTTCCAGAGTCCTGTTAGCCCAGTTGCTACAGCCCGGATTCACACGGTGATGACCGACACGTTCGGTGCTGGTTCATGTATGCCTGTCCCCGTAAGTTAGTGCCACTTTGGGTTCACGACTAGTCATGTCGGCCCGGGTTCTCTGTCATATGGATGCTAGCGACACTATCATATACGTGAGCCAAAAGGCGCAAACGGTCCCGGGCCAGGTAAGGTGGCACCCGTGGGAATACCGTGCGTGAGGCCGCAAAACGATATGGTGTGTTACATGCTAGATCGATGTGGCTTAGGATCGGGGTCCTGACAACGCCGCCCTGCAGCAGCAGCTGGGCTAGGCCAACACCGCGCTTCGTACCAAGGAGGCAGACTGCAGCAAGCTGACCGAAGAGCGTGACCGGCTGGTCACGCAACTGGCGGAGCAGGCGGAGCTTCTCAAGAAGACCCAGAAGGAGGCGGAGGACAAGGAGGCCGGTCTCCTTGCTAAGTTCGAGACCGAACGCTCCGCCTGGACCGACAAGGAGGCAGTGCTGACTGCCGGCTTCGGCGAGATTGAAGACATGGTCGACGGTGAGCTTCCCTCTTTTTCCTTCTTCGAGCTGCCGACTGCTGATCAAGCCGGCCTCTTCTCTCTAACTTTGGCTCTTTTGCTTTTCGTTTGAGCAGGCTCCTTCCCTGGTCACTCTGACGCCGCCAATCAGGCCATCGAGGCTGATCGCGAAGGACGGAGGGCGGAAGGTGCGCAGATTGCTGCCAACGCCCCCCGGACCCTTAGCGAGCAGCTCCTCAGCATCCAGGCCCGTCTTCGGCCGGCTCATCGGATGCTGCGCCGTCTTCAGCGTGTCGAGGCACAGGCCATTTCCGCCCTATGGCTGGACATGCCGGCACCGCGTACTCCCAGTCGGACTGCCGATTGGCTGGAGGTGGCGGCCGGCCGTCTTGAGGCCTGGAAGGGCTCCTCAGCCCGGGCTGGAGCACGCCGGGCCTTGAAGTTAGTCAAGGCATGGTACCCTGGGCTAAATCTAGCCCACTTGACCATGTTTCGACAGGAGGCCCAGGAGGAGCTGGTGGCAGTGGAGGATGACCTTGTCAAGCGGGCGGTGGCAATCGCCTAGTACACCAACACCAGCGTTTCATCCCGGAGCGGGCCGAGAACGGTGCCGAGGCGCCACCAGAGTGGTTCGGGCTGAACTCGGAGGATGGTGAGGACTCGGCCGAGGTGATCGACTCCAGCGGCGAGGAAGAGGACGAGGAGGAGGAGGAAGGTGAAGAGGAGGCGCCAGAGGTCGGAGCGGACGGCCAGCCTCAGCTCTACCGTGCCTCCAGCAACGAGCCACGCCCGAGCGAGCCGGCTGCTACTGAAGGCGACCAAGCGGAGACTGACCAGCCGGCTGCTCCACCAACCGGCACCACCGACTCCGCCATTCCACCGAACCCGTCTGCTGCTCCCTAGGCTGCCAATTTATCTTTGTTTTTACCTGCTTATCAGTCTCGACAAACTTTGTTAACTTCGCACAATTCCACCCGCGGGGTGTATTTGAAACTTCTGTTGAATGTTGGCTAAGGGCCTTTTGATATGTAAATATTTTGCCGGGTTCTATCTTTCCTTCTTTCTGCTCCTTGGCTTTTTCCTTTGCCGCCTTCCCTCGGTTGCCGTCTTGCCAGCCGAACAGCCGCTCTGCGGACCGTGGCTGGGTCAAGTACTTAGCCACTTTTGGGAGGCAAGTACTTAGCTGATTAGAGCTTTTTAGCAAGTTTAAGTAGAAGCCGGCCGGCCGGCTGCTCAGTAGCCGGTCGGTGAAGCGGGAGGCCGGCTTGGACTATGTGTATGCTTTGGGTCCTTAGCCATTTTTCATGCAGACACCCTTTCTACCTTAACTCCTGCCGGCCGAACAGTCGCTCTGCAAGCTGCGGCTTCTGGCAGGAGAAAGCTTAAGTGCCAACACATTACTTGTCCGGCTGCAGGAAGCATTACATAGTACAAGGCTACGAGTCCCCGGGTTCGACTGGTCGAACCCGGTGCCAGATGGACTAAATGAAATAACACACTGATAGGCATAATACTTATCATATAGATAAAAGAGGGCAGTCCCCGAGCTCTTCTCGAGGGACCCGGAGTCTTCGTACTTAATACAAAAGTTGGCATGGTACATACTGCATCAACTGTAAAACCTTCGGAGGAGGTTTGCATTCGATGGTCGCTCCGTCTCCTTGCCGGAGTCGTCTCTTTTGCGTGCTCGAGGCTTCTGAGCATCGATCAGGTAGTAGGAGTCATTGCCCAACACCTTGCTGATGATGAAGGGGCCTTCCCAAGGTGTCGAGAGCTTGTGCTGGCCGGCTGTTCGCTGGATCAGTCGGAGCACAAGGTCTCCCTCTTGGAAGGATCTTGGCTTGACCTTCCGGTTGTAGTATCGACACAGGCTCTGCTGGTAGATGGTGGACCGGCTGAGTGCCAATAGCCGGCCCTCTTCCAGCAGATCGACGCCGTCTTCTCGTGCTTCTTTTGCCTCCTCTTCGGTGTACATGGTGACTCGAGGGGAGTCGAATTCTATGTCCGTCGGGATGACGGCTTCGGCACCGTAGACGAGGAAGAACGGCATGAAGCTGGTTGACTTGTTCGGAGTTGTGCGCAGGCTCCAGAGGACGGCCGGCAGCTCGTCGAGCCAACAGTCGGCCGACCGCTCCAGAGGCTCGACCAGTCGGGGCTTGATGCCAGACAAAATGAGGCCGTTTGCTCGCTCCACCTGGCCGTTTGACGGTGGATGGGCAACGGACGCTAGGTCCAGTCTGATGCCCTGCGTCGCGCAGAAACGGGCCAGGGCGCCCTTGGCAAAGTTTGTGCCGTTGTCGGTGATGATGCTGTGTGGTATGCCATACCGGATGGTGATGTCGGAGATGAAAGTCACAGTAGTCGGACCATTCAACTTCTTAATTGGCTTTGCTTCTATCCACTTGGTGAACTTGTCCACCGCGACAAGCAGATGAGTCATGCCGCCACGCGCCGTCTTGAATGGTCCCACCATGTCTAGGCCCCAAACGGCAAAGGGCCAGACAATGGGGATAGTCTTGAGTGCAGAAGCCGGCTGATGTGGCTTCGAGCGGAACTTCTGGCACCCTTTGCATTTCTGGACCAAGTCTTTGGCGTCTTCTAGAGCAGTCGGCCAGAAAAAACCGTGGTGGAAAGCTTTGGCCATGAGTGCTCTTGAAGCCGCGTGGTGACCACACTCGCCTTGATGGATATCTTTGAGGATTGCTTGGCCTTGCTCTGGCTCTACGCAGCGCTGGTAAACACCAGTGACACTGCGCCTCACAAGTTCTCTATTGACAATGGTGTACGCTGCCGCCCGGCGTTGCACTTGCCGGGCCGAGATCTCATCAGTCGGCAGCTCTTTGTTCACGAGAAAGTTGAGGATGGGCTGGGCCCATGAAGGTGCTGCAATTTCTTCTACTGCTAGGATTGCTACTTGTACGAGGGCGGTTGGGCTGGGGTGGCGGGTTGGAGTCGGCTGCCGCTTGCTGAGTCGATGAAGTCCCCGGGCCGACTGCTGCAGTCCCCGGGTCGGGTTCTGAAGTCCCCGGGCCGGGTGCGGCTGCTGCAGTCCCCGGATCGCCTGCCGAATTCCCCGTGCCGGCTGCTGGGGTCCTCAAGTTGGATCCGACTGCTTCAGGAGGGGCCGGCACAAAGATAGAATCCGACTCTGGCGATGACTTGACAGACGGCTTGAGGAGGCGTTGCAGGGCGATGCCGGCTGGTATTGCTTGCCGGGTGGAGCCGATTCGTGCCAAGGCATTTGCTTGCTCATTGTCATTTCTTGGCACATGGAGGAACTCGCACCCCTCGAAGTATCCACTGAGCTGCTGTACGAGGAAGCGGTAGCTCGCCATATTTGCATCCTTGGCGTCCCAGTCACCAGAAGACTGCTGGACCACCAAGTCGGAATCTCCATAGCACAGGATCCGGCGAATGCCGAGTTCCTTGGCAAGTTGGAGCCCATGAATGAGTGCTTCATATTCAGCAACGTTGTTGGAGGCGGCAAAGTGGATTTGCAGCACATGTCTGAACTTGTCGCCTTTGGAAGAGGTGAGGATGATGCCGACTCCCAAACCGGTGCGCATCTTGGAACCATCAAAGTGCATTCGCCAATGGGTGGAGTCTGGCGCTGGCGGCAGGTACTGGGTCTCGGCCCAGTCGACGAGGAAGTCGGCCAGCGCTTGCGACTTGATGGCGGTGCGAGGCTGGTAGTAGATGGTGTAGGGGGCCAAATCTATGGCCCATTTGGCCACTCGGCCTGAGGCATCTCGGCTTCCAATGATCTCGGCAAGTGGAGTTGTGTAGACCACAGTGATTGGGTGCTCTTGGAAGTATGGCTTCAGTTTCTTGGCGGCAAAGTGCACGCCGTAGCACATCTTCTGGTAGTGGGGGTAATTTTGCTTGGAGGCGGACAACACTTCACTTAGGTAATACACCGGCCCCTGGACTGGTAGTGCCTTGCCTTCTTCCTTGCGTTCCACCACTATGACTGTGTTGACCACCCGGCTGGTGGCGGCGATGTAGAGGAGCATGGGCTCCTTAGGAGTCGGAGCCGCCAGGAAAGGCGGAGTGGTCAACATCCTCTTGAGCTGGAGAAAAGCTTCATCCGCCTTGTCGTTCCACTCGAAAAAAGTGGTCTTCTTCATGAGCTGGTACAGGGGAAGAGCTTTCTCGCCTAGCCGACTGATAAAACGGTTGATGGATGCCAAGCAACCGGTAAATTTTTGCACGTCCAGTAGTCGGGTGGGCACTTCCATCCTCTCGATGGCCTTGACCTTCACAGGGTTGCATTCTATGCCGCGCTCTGAAACCAGAAAGCCAAGAAGCTGTCCGGCTAGCACTCCAAAGACGCACTTCTCCGGGTTGAGCTTGATCTAAAATCGGCGCAAGTTTTCAAAGGTCTCCTTGAGGTCTTCTAGCAGCGTTCCACGCTTCTCCGTCTTCACCACAACATCATCCACGTAGACGTGGGCGTTTCTGCCGAGTTGCTTGAGGAGACACTTCTACATGCAATGCTGAAACATGGTGCCGGCATTCCTCAAGCCAAACGTCATGGTCAGGTAACAGAAGGCTCCGAATGGCGTGATGAAGGCGGTCTTCAGCCTGTCGGCAGGGTTTAGTTTGATCTGGTGGTACCCTGAGTACACATCCAAAAAACTCAACAGCTCGCATCCGCCTGTGCAGTCAATCACTTGGTCGATTCTTGGCAAAGCAAATGGGTCTTTGGGGCATGCTTTGTTGAGGCTGGTATAGTCAATACACATGCGCCGCTGCTTGTTCTTCTTCAGCACTAGGACCGGGTTGGCTAACCACTCTGGAAAGAACACCTCCATGATGAAGCTGGCTGCTAGAAACCGGGCTATCTCTTCTCCAACAACTCTTCTCTTCTCCTCCGATAGGCGGCGCAAGGGCTGCCTGACTGGCTTGGCATCGGACCGGACGTGTAGCTTGTGCTCGGCGAATTCCGTCGGAACACCCGGCATGTCCTTGGGAGACCATGCAAAGATGTCCCGATTCTCACGGAGGAAATTGACAAGCTCGCCTTCCTATTTGCTGTCAAGGTTTGCACCTATGACAGCGTGCCTCTCCGGGTCCAAGGGTATCCTCTTTGTCTCCTTTGCCGGCTTGAACGAGCCCTCAGCTTCCGACTCCTTGGGATTGGGTGACATTTCCGGCTGCTTGCCGGCCATCGCCACAACCCTGTCAAGGAGCCACTTCTCAACCGCGATCACGAGGGACTCGGCTAACCGGCTGCTCTCTGCTGCACAGGCGGACGACTTCTTGTAGTCTCCTGCTATGGTCAGGATTCCCTTGGAGCTCGGCATCTTCATCTTTAGGTAAGCATAGTGGGGGACCGCCATAAACTTGGCCAGGGCAGGCCGGCCAAGCAATGCATGATAGGGGCTCTCGAGGTCCACCACCTCAAACCAAACTGGCTCTCGGCGGAAATGATTTTTGTCCCTGAAGAGGACATCTATCTGAGTCTTGCCGATTGGTGAGCAAGAAAGGCCTAGGACGATGCCATGGAAAATAGTCCGGCTGGGCTGAAGATGCCTCTGCTTGATTCCCAACTTCTCCATGGTATCTTTGTACAGGATGTTGATGCTGCTGCCGCCATCTATCAGAACTCGGGAGAAGCGAGCAGCTCGCCTCTCCGTGGCAAAGGTGGCATCCAACACCAGCGCATAAGAGCCGGGATTGGGCATCACCTCCGGGTGGTCGGCTCTGCTCCAGCTGATGGGCTTCTCAGACCAATGCAGGAATTCGGGGGTCTCTGATGCAACTGCATTTACTTCTTGTTGCTGCTGCTGCCGTCTGCTGCGCCTGTCGTCGGCCACACTGGTGAACACGACATAAGCTCCATGATCCTCAGGGTATTCATCTTGTATCACGCCGACTGGCCGAACCGCCGGCTGCTGAGGAGGAGGAGGCGGCGGGCCGGCAGGCGGAGGGGGCTGGAGTCCATCACCCTTGGCGATCCTGGTGAGCCAGTGGCCCTTTCGAGTGGTGTGGTTGGATGGCTTCGCGCCGCTGTGGAACTTGCAGGGTGCATCAAGGGTCTGCTCGTATGAGAAGGCGGGCAACCAGTTGGGCTTGCCGCCCTTCTGGCGCTTGGGAGGAGGCTGCCCTTCCGGCTGCTGATCTTCAATTGTTGCCACCTGCTGGCTCGTGGGAGCCGGCTGCATGGCCTTGCGCTTGTTGTCGCTTGGTTGCTGTCGCCGGCTGGTTTCGCTAGCCGGGGTCCGAGGAGCGTGAGGGGCCACCTTGCCCGATGCATTAACTTGGGTCTCTGCCTTCATGGAGGAGTCGGCCGTGCCGTACTTGTCTACTAAGATCAGCAGTTCGTCGAGGGTTGCCGGCTCATCTCAAAGGAGCTTATGCTTGAGGAGGGTGCCCTCTCGGCACCCGGCAGTGAAGTACTCGATGGCCTGCACCTTGTGCACGCCCTCGCAAGAGTTGCGCAGCTCGGCCTAGCGCGTGAGGTAGTCGCGAGTCGACTCATTGGGGCCTTGGACGCACAAGGAGAGCTGGCGAGGCTTGGGCGGCCGCTTGTACGTGCTGGTGAAGTTGTGGATGAATGCTTCAGTGAAATCAACCCAGCTGTTGATGCTGCGGGGCTTCAAGCTGATCAGCCATGTCCGGGCCGTGCCCTGGAGCATGAGCGGAACGTACTTCACGGCAACGCGCTTGTTGCCGTTCGCGATGCTAACGGCTGTGGAGTAGTCGACCAGCCAGTCCTCCGGCTTCACAGAGCCGGTGTACTTGGGTGTATCTCTCGGGAGCGTGAACCCTTTTGGGAAAGGTTCGTCTCGGATGCGGGGGCCGAAGCAAGCCGGACCCAGCTCATCTTATTCTTCTAGTGCCAGGGATCGGTTGAGGCAATCGATTCGGTGGTGGGCATCGTTTTCTCCGATTCCTTCTCGGCGGCCCAGGCGGTCGCCGAGTGATGGGTGGTCGACAGGCGGCGGGGAAATGCGCCTCTTCCTATGGGGAGGAGGAGGCGGACAGTCATCTCGTCGCTACACTACTCTTGGGCGGCCATCTTGGTCGCGCTCGATGGTGATGCGAGTCCGGCTGCGGCTAGCAGCCGGCTCCTTGTCTCTTCTATCGCGGACGCCACCAGTCGGCGTCCGGGATGTCGCGCCTTGGTCTCGGCGAGGAGGCGGGTCATCGTTTCGCCGGTTGGGTGCTTCGGTGCGGCACCCGGCCTCTTGCTGCTCAGCAGCCGCGTCGAGGAGCTGCTGGACTCGCTCCGTCATGTGGCGACGTTCGTCGCCCTCGAGCTTGTCTAGCTCGTCTGCTGCTGCCTGGGCAGCTCGTATGTTCTCCGCAGGCATGGCGTAGACGGGACGATCTGTCCCGAACATGCTGGCGATGGTTGCTCCACGCTGCCGGATCTGGCCAATGCGGCTAGGCCCACCAGGAGCCGGCGTGCCACCGACGGCACGGCCCATCTCACGCTGGTAGGCCTCCGAAAGGCGTCTCATGCTGGCCAGCCGGTTGGAGCTCTCGACAAGCTGGACGCGGCGTGCCTCCAGCGTCTCGTCGTCGGCGTCTTCCGGGATGGGCGCAGTCAGGTCTTGCATCACCGCCTGCAATGGATCCTGGCCACCTCCGCCAGAGTGCTCGCTGTGGCTGATGACGAGCACTTCCGTGATGGTGCTGCCGCTGCTGTCCGCGCGAGGAAGCGGCTCGTCGTAGACCACCACGTTGGTGGGGAATGCATCAAGTGACGTCGTGTCGGAGTCGACCAGCATCGGGTCGGTGGAGCCGACGGACTCCAAGTCAGCAGCAGGCTCGCTGGTAACATGGAGCTGATCGAGAAGGCTCACGAGGCGGCTCTCAGGGCCATCGGTGCCCGCATCAGACGCGGGCTCGTCGGAGAGGCGAATCTCGCCAACGAGATCGGCGAGGCAGCTCGCCGCACAGGCGACCTCCGCGCCGTGCAGCGCGTCGGCACAGACGCCATCTGGCGTGCCGGGCTGGCTGCGCTCGCCAGGAAGGAACAAGGTTCCCGTCCAGAACAGGTCTCCGGGAGACGGTGCACCTCGCCCCACGGTGGGTGCCAAATGTCGGGGGTTGGGTGCGACATATGCCAATGGATGGCTTATCATGGTGGGAGCGAGTAGAACGTCACCGGTGCCTGGAAGCAGGATGAGCCGTAGACACGAACGCCGACGCACTTTACCCAGGTTCAGGGCTCTCCTTGGAGATAACACCCCTAGTCCTGCTCCGCGGGGTCTCCGCATGATCACTAAGGCACTAGTGAGTACAATGGTGCTCCTCGAGCTGTATGCTAGAGGTAGAAGAAGGCAGGGCTTGCTCTCCTCTTCCCCTAGGTGTGAGTCTAATTCCAACAGGTTCGAACCCTTTGCATGGGTGCACTCGGGGGTTTATATAGGCCTACCCCCCCAGGGGTACAATGGTAATCTGGCCGGGAGTAGGACCCGGCTGTCAGTCTCTCTGGTCGCCGGCTTCTCCGCCGGCTGCTGGGGCCCGCCGGCTGGTCTGGTACAGCGCCGACAGGTCGCTCCCGCCGCTCGCGGGTCTTGCCGGCTGTTGATTACTGTAGCCGTGATGCTAATGACGCAGGCTTGGTCAGGGGAGCGTGGCTACAGTCCTGCCGCCTGGTGGGGGATCACTGTAGCCACTCCGGGTCTTATCTGGTTAATGGTGCACGGGCCTCGAGGAAGGAACGGGCCGCCTGCTGGGAGCCGGCCTCCCTCGGGTCCGACTGGTGAGGCTTCCGCCGTCTTCCGGGCTCTCGCTGACTGGTAGGGCCCGCCGTCTTCGGGCCGTACCGACATGCGGTCGTGGGAGCGGGGCTCCACCTGACAGGAGTAACGTCAGGGGCGGAGTGGCAACAGTGCCGCGCCGGGCGGAGATCTCCGCCAATACGGAGCACTGTGGCCACGCCCGGCCCTGGATATGGGGGGATGGGCTACACTGTAGCCTTACCCTGTCTTGTCTTCTTAATGGGGGTGCAGACTTTGAGGGCGCCATGGGTCGACTGCTAGGAGTCGGCCTCTCTGGAGGCCGCCTGCTAGGAGTCGTCCCGTCTTGGAGCTGCCTTCCTGAGCATGGTCGTCTTCTGGTAGTCGGCCGTTCGGCCAGCCGGCCACCAGAAGGCGGCGCTCTATCTTGACGTCTTGAGGGGCGCAGCCGGCCCCGATGTCTTGAAAGGTTCTGGGACTCGGGTTAGGCTACTCGTGGCCCATTACTCCGACAGGCGCTGATGTGGCTCTGTCCCTGGTTCGTGTCCACTACAGGGAAGTGCGAGAAGAGAAGCTGGCGGCGATCAAGGTTGCCAATACCAAGAGGCACGACTTCCAATCTTTCATCAAAACCTTTATCACTGATGCCACTCGGATTGCTGACGGAATCGACCTGGACGAGTTCGTCGAGCCTGCTAGTCCTCCCCCTGCGGATTAAACAAACTTTATGCCTCACTTTAAATTTACCTCGGAATGTCGAGTGATTTTGTAACCGTTAAACTCCTTCGGGCTTGATGCCCGAGTACTTTAATCCGTGGTCCGGAACCTTAGGATTTATCTGAACTTGGTTTATCTCTGAATATGCTTGTGTTTGCCTTTTGAGTGGAACTTGTTCTCCACTCGGAATAGTCTTCGAACTTGTGCTGCAGCCCTGAGGGGAAGGTAACAGTCAACCTGCACCTCGTCGTCCTTGCGGTCAGGATGGAGATCACGTTATACTTGTGGCGTAGTTCTGAGGAGAAGGTCGCAGTCGACCTGCACCTCGTCGTCCTTGCGGATCAGGATGGAGAGGACATTGTACTTGTGGCATAGCTCTGAAGAGAAGGTCGCAGTTGACCTGCACCTCGTCGTCCTTGCGGATCAGGATGGAGCGCATGTTGTACTTGTGGCGCAGCTCTGAAGAGAAGGTCGCAGTCGACCTGCACCTCGTCGTCCTTGCGGATCAGGATGGAGCGCACGTTGTACTTGTGGCGCAGCTCTGAAGAGAAGGTCGCAGTCGACCTGTACCTCGTCATCCTTGCAGATCAGGATGGAGCGCACGTTGTACTTGTGGCTCGGCTCTGAAGAGAAGGTCGCAGTCGACCTGCACCTCGTCGTCCTTGCGGATCGGGATGTGTTTCAAACTTAGGCGAGTACTAGACTGCAGCTAAGCCTCCGAGTGAGAGGGTTGCTCGCCACTCGGTAGGATTTTTAGAACTTAGGCGAGTACTGGACTGCAGCTAAGCCTTCGAGTGGGAGGGTTGCTCGCCACTTGGTAGGATTTTTTGAACTTAGGCGAGTACTGGACTGCAGCTAAGCCTCCGAGTGGGAGGGTTGCTCACCACTCGGTAGGATTTTTCAAACTTAGGCGAGTACTGGACTGCAGCTAAGCCTCCGAGTGGGAGGGTTGCTCACCACTCGGTAGGATTTTTCGAACTTAGGCGAGTACTGGACTGCAGCTAAGCCTCCGAGTGGGAGGATTGCTCACCACTCGGTAGGATTTTTCAAACTTAGGCGAGTACTGGACTGCAGCTAAGCCCCCGAGTGGGAGGGTTGCTCACCACTCGGTAGGAATTTTCAAACTTAGGCGAGTACTGGACTGCAGGTAAGCCTCCGAGTGGGAGGGTTGTTCACCACTCGGTAGGATTTTTCAAACTTAGGCGAGTACTAGACTGCAGCTAAGCCCCCGAGTGGGAGGGTTGCTCACCACTCGGTAGGATTTTTCAAACTTAGGCGAGTACTGGACTGCAGCTAAGCCCCCGAGTGGGAGGGTTGCTCACCACTCGGTAGGATTTTTCAAACTTAGGCGAGTACTGGACTGCAGCTAAGCCCCCGAGTGGGAGGGTTGCTCACCACTCGATCGGTAGGATTTTTCAAACTTAGGCGAGTACTGGACTGCAGCTAAGCCCCCGAGTGGGAGGGTTGCTCACCACTCGGTAGGATTTTTCAAACTTAGGCGAGTACTGGACTGCAGCTAAGCCCCCGAGTGGGAGGGTTGCTCACCACTCGGTAGGATTTTTCAAACTTAGGCGAGTACTGGACTGCAGCTAAGCCCCCGAGTGGGAGGGTTGCTCACCACTCAGTAGGATTTTTCAAACTTAGGCGAGTACTGGACTGCAGCTAAGCCCCCGAGTGGGAGGGTTCCTCACCACTCGATAGGATTTTTCAAACTTAGGCGAGTACTGGACTGCAGCTAAGCCCCCGAGTGGGAGGGTTGCTCACCACTAGGTAGGAGTTTTCAAACTTAGGCGAAGCGGATTCGCAGCTAAGCCTCCGAGTGAGAGGGTTGCTCACCACTCGGTAGGATTTTTCAAACTTAGGCGAAGCGGATTCACAGCTAAGCCTCCGAGTGGGAGCGTTGCTCACCACCCGGTAGGGTTTTCAAACTTAGGCGAAGCGGATTCGCAGCTAAGGCACCCACTGGGGGATTTAGAACATATAAAAAAGGAACAACAATCATTTATGAGACTGTGTAAAACTGTGTCTTTGATAATCAAACTAGAAGGTAGTTCTTATGACATCTCAACAGTCTGAATGCTTAAGTGTAAAAGGGGCGGAGCAGCTCCGCATTCCAAGCGCGTGGCTCGTCTTTCTTGTGCTCGACGTTGTAAAGGTGGTATGCTCCGTTGTGGAGCACCCTGGTGACAATGAAGGGGCCTTCCCAAGCAGGAGCGAGCTTGTGTGGTTTCTGCTGATCCACTCGAAGAACCAAGTCTCCCTCTTGAAATGCTCGACCCCTCACGTTCCTGGCGTGGAATCGATGCAGGTCTTGCTGATAAATCAGGGCCATCTCTCTTTCCTCTTCTAGGAGATCAACTGCATCTTGCCGAGCCTGTTCTGCTTCATCTTCTAAGAAAAGCTCGACTCAGGGTGCATTGTGAAGCAAGTCACTCGGAAGTAGAGCTTCAGCTCCATAGACCAAGAAGAATGGTGTTCGACCAGTTGACCGATTAGGAGTTGTCCTCAACCCCCAAAGCACTGATGGAAGTTCATCGACCCAGGCGCCTGCTGCATGCTTGAGATCACGCATCAATCGGGGTTTCAGTCCTTTGAGGATCAATCCGTTTACTCTTTCAGCTTGTCCATTCGACTGGGGATGGGCGACTGAAGCATAGTCGACTCGAGTGCCTTGGGAAGCGCAGAAGGCTCTGAACTCATCAGAATCGAAGTTTGACCCATTGCCAGTGATGATGCTGTGCGGAACCCCATATCTGAATGTTAACTCTCTGATGAAGCTGACAGCAGTACTGGCCTCAAGATTTTTGATAGGCTTGGCTTCAATCCATTTGGTGAACTTGTCGACTGCCATGAGCACATGAGTGAAGCCGCTCCTACCAGTCCTCAGAGGCCCAACCATATCCAATCCCCAAACAGCAAAGGGCTAGACGAGTGGAATGGTCTTCAGGGCTGATGCAGGCTTGTGAGACATGTTGGAGTAAAAATGGCAACCTTCACATTTGTCGACTATTCTTTCGCCATTTCATTTGCTCGTGGCCAATAAAATCCCGCTTGGTATGCTTTGGCCACAATGGTCCGAGAGGACGCATGGTGACCATAGGTCCCCGAATGGATGTCGTTGAGGATCACTCGACCTTCTTCTGGTGTTATGCATTTCTGACTGACTCCAGTTGCACTTTCTCTGAACAGTTGTCCTCTTGTCACAGTAAAGGCTTTGGATCGACGGATGATCTATCGAGCCTCTTTTTCATCCTCTGGGAGTTCCTTCCTGAGAATGTATGCGATGTATGGCACTGTCCAGTCGGGAGTGATGACCAAAACCCCCATGATCAAGTCGACCACGGCTGGGACTTCGACTTCAGTCGGATCAGTGGCACTCTTTGGTTGTGGGGGCTCTTCAGTGAAAGGATCTTCCTGAACTGAAGGTGTATGAATATGTTCCAAAAACACATTGCTGGGAATGGCCTCCCTCTTGGAACCTATCTTTGCAAAATCATCAGCTGCTTGATTTTTCAGTCGGGGTATATGATGGAGCTCTAACCCCTCAAACTTCTTCTCTAACTTTCTTACTGCATTACAATAGCCAGTCATAGCCGGGCTTCTGACGTCCCACTCCTTCATTACTTGATTAACTACCAAATCCGAGTCACCGTAGACCATGAGGCGACGGACGCTGAGTGAAATGGCCATAGGCAACCCGTACAGAAGTGCTTCATATTCAACTTCATTGTTCGAGGAGTCAAAATGAATCTGGAGAACATAGCTGAGTTTGTCACCTCGGGGGGATACCAATACCACCCCAGCACCGGAACCATTCAGCATCTTGGATCCATCAAAGAACATGGTCCAATGCTCCAAGTGAATCTGAGTCGGCAGTTGCTGTTCGACCCACTCGGCGAGGAAATCTGCTATTGCTTGGGACTTGATAGTTTTCTTTGCCTCAAACTTGATATCCAAGGGAAGGAGTTCAATCGCCCACTTTGCCACTTGACCAGCTGCATCTCTGTTGTTCAGAATTTCTGACAATGGTGCGTCGCTGACGACTGTAATGGAGTGGTCAGAGAAATAATGTGCAACCTTCTTCGTGGTCATGTAAATTCCATAGACAAGCTTCTGATAGTGCGGATATCTTTGCTTGGATGGAGTCAGGACTTCAGAAACATAGTATACTGGGCGCTGAACTTTATAGGCTTTTCCTTCTTCTTCCAGCTTGACCGTGAGTACTGTACTGACAACTTGTCTAGTGGCTGCAATATAAAGCAGTAAAGGCTCTTTGCTGATTGGGGCAGCGAGCACCGGCTGGGTGGAAAGCAGGGCCTTGAGCTCTGCAAACGCTGCGTCAGCTTCAGGAGTCCACTCGAACTTATCAGACTTCTTCATCAGTCGGTAAAGAGGCAATGCCTTTTCACCGAGGCGAGAGATGAATCAACTCAAGGCGGCCAAGCAACCAGTAAGCTTCTGGACGTCATCCGCACGCACAGGGCGCTTCATCCGGAGTATGGCACCAACTTTCTCTGGGTTCGCGTCGATCCCTCGTTCAGAAACGAGAAAACCGAGTAACTTTCCACCAGGAACTCCGAATGTGCACTTTGACGGATTAAGCTTGATATCATACCTTCTCAGGTTGGCAAAGGTTTCAGCAAGGTCAGTCAGCAGGTCGGAACCTTTACGTGACTTGATCACAATGTCATCCATATACGCTTCCACATTCCGACTGATTTGAGTGAGCAGACACTTCTGAATCATCCTCATAAATGTGGCGCCGGCGTTCTTGAGACCGAATGGCATGATGACATAACAAAAGCATCCGAATGGAGTGATGAAAGCTGTTTTTATCTCATCGGGTCCATACAGCCGGATCTGATGATACCCGGAATAGGCGTCCAGAAAAGACAAACGCTCACACCCCACAGTCAAGTCGACGATCTGGTTGATGCGGGGGAGAGGAAAATGATCTTTCGGGCAGGCCCAATTGATATGCTTGAAGTCAATGCACATGCGAAGTGAGTCGTCCTTCTTGGGGACCATGACAACATTGGCGAGCCACTCGGAGTGGAAAATCTCTCAGATGAACTCAGCCACCAGGAGCCGAGCCACTTCCTCACCAATTGCCTTTCTCTTATGTACGGCGGACCGTCGAAGATGTTCCTTGACTGGTTTTACTTTCGGGTCGACTCGCAAATGGTGCTCAGCCAGTCCCCTGGGTACACCCGGCATGTCAGAAGGTTTCCATGCAAAGATGTCCCAGTTCTCACGGAGGAACTGGATGAGCGCTTCTTCCTATTTGCTGTCGAGTGATGTTGAAATATGAGTGGGAGCAGCATTAGGATCGGTCGGTGAATATGAATCGGCTTCGTTTCATCGGACGACTGAAATGCAGAATCTGTGGCAGGTTTCTTGGCTCGCGGTAGATCACTCGGATCTGCATTCTTCGGTATTCTTGCATTTCGACTGCTGCCATTTGTGCATCGGCGATTTTTTAGCCCTTCTGGAAGCACTCTTCTGCCTTCTGCCGATTGCCAGTGATAGTGATCACTCCTCTGGGGCCAGGCATCTTCAATTTGAGGTACACGTAACATGGTCGAGCCATAAAACGTGCATAAGCAGGCCTACCCAGAATAGCATGATAAGCACTCTGGAAATCCACTACTTCAAATGTCACCTTTTCTTTGCGGTAATTCTTGGAATCACCGAAAACCACATCAAGGGCGATCTGGCCGAGTGATTCAGCCTTCTTGCCAGGTATAACGCCATGGAAACTCATATTGCTTTCACTAAGCTTGGACATCGGAATGCCCATTCCCTTCAAAGTTTCAGCATAAAGGATATCCAGGCCGCTACCACCATCCATCAGCACTTTGGTCAGTCGAGTGCCTTCAACAACTGGGTCGACCACCAACACTTGCCTCCCAGGGGTGGCTATACGTGCTGGGTGATCAGACTGGTCAAATGTGATGGCCATCTGAGACCACTTCAAATAACTGGGTGTTGCCGGAGCAACCATGTTCACTTCTCTGTTGATAACTTTCAGTCGACTTTTGCTCTCAACATTAGAAAAAATCATTAGGGTGGAATTGACATTGGGAAAACCATCATCTTCCTCTTTGTCCTCATCCTTGTCTAACTCTTTTTCCTTATCGCTAGGTTGTTTCTCTCGGAACTACTGGATCAGAACTCGACACTGTCGAGTGGTATGTTTAGGATAAATCAGATTACCTTCTTCATCCTTCTTGGTGTGAATGTGACATGGCAAATCCAACACATCATTTCCAGCTTGATCTTTCACTTTCTTGGGGGTCCAGGGCCCTTTGGGCTTCCCCTTAAACTTTCCTTGAGCCACAACTAATGCTTCACCAGGAGCAGCTGGCTCGGCCTTGCGCTTCTGTTTCCGATTGGAAGTACCTCCACCGGTGTCCTTACCGACTGGTTTGCTCTTTCCACTGCGGAGTCGATCCTCTTCTTCTCCGTTAGCGTACCGAGTGGCGATTTCCATCATCCGAGTCAGGGACATATCTCCTGTCCGACCGAATTTCAGGACTAGTTCTCGATACTTCACGCCTTCCTTGAAGGCACACACTGCTTGATACTCGTACACATTTTCCACTGTGTGGTGCAAAGTGGTCCACCTCTGAATGAAATCTCTCAGAGTCTCACTCGGTTTTTGCATGCAATGCTACAATTCTATTAACCCCGCTGGTCGTTTGCAAGTACCCTCAAAAGTTCTAACAAACACTCGGGCGAGTTCTTCCCAACTGAATATACTGCCAGGTGCTAACTGAGTCAACCATGCTCTGGCTGAGCCTTCCAACATCAGAGGAAGGTGCTTCATGGCCACTTCATCATTGCCGCCACCGATCTGTACAACCACTCGGTAATCCTCAAGCCAAGTGTCAGGCTTGGACTCACCAGTGAACTTGCTGACTCTAGTTGCCAACCTGAAGTTGGGAGGAATCACTGCGGCCCTGATGGCTCTGCTGAAACACTCTAGACCTGAAACATGCACTCTGCTGCCAGTCGGGTGATCTCTGTCATGACCCTCTCTGTGCGCCCTGTTCCTGTCAACCAGACCTTGAACGAGAATAGATCTCGCATCAAAGCCCGGCTCCCTTGGGTCGACTGGTACTCTTCGCTCGCCACTGTGAGGGCGTCTGTCATCATGCTGCCGAGGCACATATGACCCACTCCTCAAGGTGTGGGCACTCGACGACAGTCATCATGGCCGAGTCGGTGATCATACTGCTCATGGTTCCTGTACTGATCTTGCCGGTGTCCACGTCCCTCACGCCGCAGGGGCGATCTTGGGCTGTGAGCCGACTGAACTGTGTCTGCCATCACAGACCTGCTATGAATCCTATTCCGCGACTGAGACACCGTTGTGTTCTGTTCTCCGGCTGCCCTGAGTAAGGCTCGGATCTGCATCAGACCTCTGCCAGCTTCTGACTGGGAATGCTGAATTGACTCTGCTACTCGGGCCACAGCTATGAGATTTTGAATCGGAGTGCGGTATACCTGGGGTTGAGGCGGAAAAAGCTGTCGTCGACTGGACTCAGGGATCCGTTGCCGAGCACGCTCGTCGAGTGCATGCTAAAGGTTCTCCAGTCGAGTGCGCTCAGCCAAGTTGGCCAGGCGCGCCTCCTCCAAGGCCCGGGCCACGGGGGTTTCTCCAACGATGGGAGTGTGGAGTGCATCCATATTGCGGCCGCGAAGCTCTTCCCTCTGTTGCGAAGAAAGGGGCTCGGGGCGGTACTCCTCGTGAACGTGCGACGGATCGCCGCCACCATCACCGCCGTCGTCGTGGGGGAAGCCAGGAGGACTGCGTGGTCCGTTGACCGTCAAGACTTCAGTCGCGGGATCGCTGCTGTCGCACTCGGATACGGTCTCAACGGAGCTAGTCGACAGGTCGAACAGGCCGTAGAGAGTTTCGTCGGGCTCGATCGCCGCAACTTGTGGGGTGGCCGACTGATGGGCCACCGCGTGCCTCACCCACCGCTAAAGTCGCGACCGACCGGATCGCTTGCGTCGGCGATCGGCGGGGAGCGAGGACGCCACAGGAGCCGACCGATACTGGGTCGACGGCTGCCGGAGAAGGACGCCGCGGACGCACGCGCGAATGTGCGTCGCCCTGCGGACGGGGAGCGCCTCGACGTCGAGAGGAGCTTCCTGAAGCCAGGCGGAGTCGTCGGCAACGAAGACAAGCGCACCGAGACGGATCTCGTGGCCCTCAGCCAATCCACCGCCGGAAACCAGGATGATGGGAATCGGAAAAATCACAACTTCACCAAAAAGTCGCTAAGACACCTGCCCCGCGGTGGGCGCCAACTGTCGTGGTTCTAAGAATGATAGTAGAATGGGGGGTAGGTATGAGGAGGCAAGATCCTAGCTATGGAGAAGTTGTACACATGAGTTTTACGAGTTCAGGCCCTTCGCGGAGGAAGTAACAGCCCTACGTCTCGGTGCCCGGAGGCAGTCGACTGGATTATGCGTGTGTGTGTTACAGGGGGTGCCAACCCTTGTGCCAGTGGAGGGGGTGGCTTATATAGAGTGCGCCAAGACCCCAGCCAGCCCACGTTACAAGGGGTTTAAGGTACATAAAGAGATGGCGTTACTGGTAACGCTAGTAATAAAGTGACATAAATGTCCATTAAGGCTACAAAGTAAATGTCCGACCGTTGCTGTGCAGAGTGACTTTAGACCTTCTGTCCGTCGAGTGTTTCCTGCGTCGGTCGAGTGACATTGGATCTTCCGAGTGGAATGCTTATGGTCGAGTGGATGACGCTATACCTTGAATGCTTCTGACTTTAGGGTGATGTCCTAGGGGAGGGTTTCTAGGTCAGGCCTATGACCCTACCCTAGGTACATAGCTTCATCAGTGGCCGATCAAGAGACTTGGATTTGGCATGCTTTTTTTGGAATGCGTGGATCTTTGAATGACATCAACGTTGTCAACAGGTCACCACTGATGAACAAGATTGCAAATGGTGAACTGCCAGCGGAGCAGTTTGTAGCAAATGGTCGTACATACAACTATGGCTACTATCTTGCGGATGGCGTCTACCCAAAGTGACAAACATTTGTGAAGCCGTTGAAAAAACCGGAAGGTAAGAAAAATCTTGATTTCCACAATGCTCATGTGGCGGCTAGAAAAGATGTGGAGAGAGCTTTTGGGATTTTACAAGCCCAATTTGCTATTGTGAGAGGACCGGATAGATTTTGGGATCAAAAGATGCTTTGGTACATCATGCACGTGTGTGTGATCATGCACAACATGATCATCAAGAATGAGCGTGAACAAGATGTAGACTACTCTCACTATGAGCTCTTGGAACATCCCGTGCGAGTGCGGCGGAAGGCTGAAAGGGTGGCCCATTTTGTTGCCTCCTATCGTGCTATTTGACGTCCCGAAGCGCATGATGATCTTCAGAAGGATCTCATTGAGGAATGGTGGGCTTGGAATGGCCGACAAAGAGCATCATGATTTGTGCATTTGATGTTGTATTGTTGAATTATTTGTTGAATTGAAAGATAAACTATTTGTTTGAATTGTAACAACGAAATTGAACTATTTATTGTTTATTTATTTTGTTTGTGTTTGATCTTCTTGCTTGTGTTTGGAGCGCATATGTTGTTTGTGCGAGAGTGCGCGCGCTGCATTTTAGCGCGCCCGCTGGAGCTACGCACGCGCTAAATTTACCGCGGCCGCTGGGGCCAGCGCTCCTCGCAGCGCCAAAGCAGGCGATCGGCGCGCTGCAAACTGATTTTTAGCGCGCCGCGCGTTGACCGGCTGTTGGAGATGCTCTAAGCTGAGACTATGTTTGGCAGCTTGCATCTGTTTACACACGCAGGCCGGTACTGCAGCAACCGGTATTTTTAAATAAGTGAAAAAAATTCAAAAATGCCGACATTTTTTGAAACATGGGAATTTTAAAAAAAGTAAACATTTTTTAAAATTCTTGAGTTTTTTTGAATTTTTTTAAATAATGTTGATCTATTTTAAATTTATTGTTCTAAAATATAAAATTTGAAAATTCATTTCTTTTTGAAAATTTGAACTTTTTTTGTAAATTAAAATAAATTTTGATTTTTTGATTTTTTTTTTAATCTAGACTTTTTTGAAAGTTTAACAAATATTGAAAGTCTACCAAACACACCCATGTGTCTCTCGTGGAAGCAAAATAAAATATTTCTCCCCTTTCCGAGAGGTACAGTTGTGCTCTCATGGAAGCAACTATGTGCCTCCACAAGAAGCAATATGTACCTCTCACGGGAAAAAGACAAAACATGTTTTTTTTGTAAAAAAAAATCCCCAAAATCTAGGAAAATCAGGAGAAATCCAAAAACTAAAAAATATAAACTCGAAAATGCATACAAAAGTATAAAGCTAAGAGCACGCAAGTGGTGTACTCTCAGCCCATCAATAGGGACCCTTGTGCAAGGGGCACCCCTTGAATTAGTTGCTCTCTTATCGGAAATTCGTAAGCGCGGACGAGCGCGCCTAGTCTCGGAATCGCCAGCCGTTCTTTCGCATGGGATGAGGGCCGCGTCTTGTATCGTCAATTGTACACGGTAGTTACGTACGTAACTGCGTAACGGCTGCACACACGTCGATAGCTGACGGCCGTTTGGCAGTACTGGCTAGGAAAACCAGCTGCTGCACGGTGTTGACTCCCACCGAAGGTGCACACCAGGATCGCATCAACACCTGTCACCGGCCATCCGCGTGGCGTAGTTAGAGCATTCGTCAACTCAGGTCCTAGTAAAAGAAATTACAAGCGCATCTACTTCAACCATGGGCAACTGAAAAATAGCGTGGCAATTGAAAAGGCTGTCATGTGTTTTTTTTAGAACAAATTTTCTTAAAATTTGCCAATGTGGCCATTTGCAAATTCCTAAGCTTCTTTATCCACATTTGCCATGATCTACAAAGGTATTTTTGCCATGATTTTTTTGGACTAAGGCAAATTTCTTTTTTGGACCATGTCAAATTTCTTTCTTTTGTGTCATTACGAATCTATTATTAGACCCTAGAAAAAAAATCTTGTACAGTGAAAACTTTTTTTTGTTTTACCATGGCAGATTTTGTAATTTGGACTATGTAAAAATTGTATTTGGACCATGGCAACTTTCCTTTTGTAATATGACAAATTTATTTGTTCAAACATTGTTAATCTTTACTTTAAATTTTTTTACACGATGTCAATTTTATTAAGTACACCATGCTAGTTTTATTGTAGGTAACATGGCACTTATATTACCAAGCAGTTTTTTTATTTTTGGTATTGTATGGAGCATTGGAGTATATTAGACCAATGACAAATTTTACGGTAATTTAGTTTTTCATAAGTCATGCCAAGATGGAAATCATTGCAATTTTGCTAGGTGCTGTTTCATCTAGGCATTTTTGCTAGGTGCCTGTGTTCACTTACCTACAATTTTTTTTGCCAGGACAAATGACACATCATGGTACCTTAGTACGGGTACCGTCACTAATGCCATTTTAGTGCAAGGGACGTGAAGCCGGCTTCAATGCGGCGCATCGGCCAGAGTAGACTTCTCCGTCACTACATCGGCATTGAAGTGCCGCTGCCCGCTCATCCGATCACGTTCGGTCGCGTACTCTATTGGGCATGTATGATCGAGCCGGCGGAGTGAGACATTGCCATGACGACAGGGTGTGATAGTCTACACTTGGTCCAGGACATGAGTTCCTATCGGATCCGGTTTGCTTTACTGCCCCTTGCTTGGATTCAAATGTTGAATATATAATGTATCATGAAAGTTGGTACCGTGATCCCAATAAGCAGGTACCATGTGAAAAAAATACATACATTTATGATACATACACGAGCACTTTTTATGACACGGCAATCAATTTTTAATATATGGGACAAACATTTTTAGTACACAATCAACATTTTTTGTCGAAATGCATGATCAATATTTTTTGAACACAGGGTGTTTAAAAAAGTACACGGACATTGTGACTTGTGAGTACAAGATGAACAAATTTTCATTATAATGAGAACTTTTCAATGAAGGTTAAAAAATTAAACTACACGATGAACATTTCTAAACACACGCCGAAAGTTTGTCTAATGTGTGTTGAACACTTTTTAAAAAAATGTTAAAGCTTTTAGAAAAAATGTTCATGTAAGTATAAAAAGTGTTAGCACATAATGACATTTCTAATTACATGATGAATACTTTTTAAATACACTATGAGTATTTTTTTATGCCTAATCTTTTTTATTCGAACGATGAAATTTTGTGAAAACATGACGCGCATTTTTAAACAAAATATGACCAAATTTTAATAAACATGAAACATTTTAATAAACATGAATATTTTTATATCCATTTTTTTGACGTGGATGCACATTTTTTAACACAAAAAGATTAAAGAAAACCAAAAACTGTAAAAGAAAAAACACCAATGAAAAATAGTAACGGGGCATTCGGTTCACTCGCACTTTTTTACATGGTGTGTTCCGAGCCTTTTCTTTTTTTTCGGAGAAAATGTGTTGCTAGCTTCTTTTAAGCAAAAGTTTTTTAACGCAATCTTTTAAGCACAAGTGCATAGCCGGTGTATGTTCCTCCCACGTCACGCCGTCGTGCACCAAACAAACTTAGTTGTGCATGCCGGTTATGTACCAATGGAACATCCCAAAGTCACCGTCGGAGTTACCGGCCCGAAGACGGGGCTGTTTCCGTATATCACTGTTGCCTTCTATGGTGATACATCCCGCACTGCCGCTGGAGGCAATTGTCGCGTACACGCGTCGATGTCCAGTTCGCCACCACTACCAGGAGCAGGCGAGGACGAGCGCCCTATCGCCGCACTCCTCTCTTATTGCCTACACAGATCGGGGAATATGTAGTCCCCTTCATGCGAGTACTCCTACTTCGTAAATCCTACATGACGCTTAGAGCGTCCTATAGTCGAAAAATCGCATAGACCAACAACATATGTAAATGGGCTGACCCAGCCTACTATAACACATCTGGTTTTTGGTCGAAGGTTCCGATCGGTTCAGGTCCGTTTTTCTTTCAGTTATTTCTTTTGCCATTTTTTTCTTTTTTCCTTTTCAAATGTTTTTTTGAAAATTTAATAAAATATATGTACTTTCAAAAAATGATTTTATTTTTTTGCTCAAAATTCGAGTAGTAGTCACACTTATTGAAATCATAAATTTAGAAATTTTTAGAGATATTATAAAATTCTTTAGAATTATATAAAATGTTTCCATTTTAAGAAAAAATAACATTTTTAAAAAGGTTTGGGAAGTTCAAAAAATATTCAGGTATTCAAGAAATTGATCCGAATTTCACAAAATGTTCATGTTTTCAAATTGTCTTCTTATTTTTCAGAAAATGTTCGTGTTTTATAAAATATCATGAATTTTCAAAAAAAAATCAAATTTTCATAAACACTTTTCACATTTTATAAAAGGTAAATATTTTTTGCGAAAAAATATTTGAAACTAATAAAACTTACTGAAAACCGGGTGCTGCAGGGGACCGATCACAACAATGCAGTTTGATACAGCCTTCATCTGCTACATGTGTTGGACTATGAAGCGCCCCTATGCATCATGGTGCTATTGGGTACATCGACCGTCCAATAGGAGCTCCCCTCCTATTTGTCACCCTCAAACAGGCAACTATAGGATGCTTCGCTGAAGCCAGGTGCAAATGGGCTGGCCCATTCTCCCCTTGAGCAGTTTTTCTTTGTTTATTTTTTCTTCAATTTTTAGGCGGTTTTCACCTAAAAATCAGTGTTTTTAGAGCTAGACCTTTTAAAATAAAAAATATTTTTTTTAGAAAGTGGTCCGGTATGTGTTTTACAAATACGTTCAGTATGTATTAAAAAATCACCATATAAATAATGTTTAGTCTATATTGAAAAAACATTATAAAAATCGTTCAGTGTGTATTAAAAATGTTTCATGTATAACCAAAATATTCATTGGATATTAAAATAATATTCAATGAAATATATGTACGTATTTCAAATTATATTATAAAAAATCTTCACCACATACTGCAAAAACTATATAAAAAGAAAATGTGCAATAAGGAAACCAAAAAAATAGAAGAAAAACTAAGTCTGGAAAGAGAAAAAAGTAATACAAACGAAACAAAAAATCACTCACAGAAAAAAGGAAACAAAAACCAGAAGGAAAATCATAGAAGAAAAAAGTAGTAGTGGAAAGTAGCTATCCCTTAGAGAAAATCCAAAACTTGACTGACCGACCTAACCCCAACGCGGACACCGCCTCGACTATTTGGCGCTTGTGGGCTTCAAATAGGATTGGCCCCTTCACCCAGACATGTTGAGTGGCTGGCGGACGTGTGGCTGCATCCCACGCCGGGCTTAGCCCGTGTATGGCACACATCCACCCACTCCCAGTTGAGCACATAAGGGCAACAACCACAACAAAAGCCAAAAGGGGTAGAGCGGGAAGTGTGGAAAAACAAAATGTTGACCGGTATGGGGGCCTGGCCCATCCCACTGTTGGCATAGGGCCCAAGCCCATGTGTATCTGACCTAGATTTGAGCACCAACTGTCTGGAGAGGTGTGAGAGTCACACACGAGAGGAGCCTCAGCCGCCACACACACACACACACACACACACACACATAGAGGTACTCTCTAGATACAACATGGTATGGAGCCAGGTTGCGGCAGCACTGGAGTAGTCACTCGCCGGCGAGGCGGTGGGGCCCGACGGGGTCAGGCGAGAGGAGCCTGCTTGCGCTACTGCGGCAGGGCAGTCTCACACGCGGCTGCACATGGGACATGTGAGCGCAACGGGGATGTGTGGAGCACGCGTCGGACGGGCGCTGGAGCTAGTAGAGCTGGAGAAGAGAGGTGGCTGCACGGGGGACTCGCACGGCGAAGCCTGAGAAGAAGTTGCGGGCAGGTCAAGTTCCTCTGCTACGGGCAAGACGAGATCCTCTATTGTTCTGCTGCTTCTGCTGAATTTGCTGCTGGAGTTGTCGTGCTGTTGTGTCCATTGGTTGAAGAGAAGAGGAGTGTTGTACTGGTGCTTGCTGCTGCTTGCTGCTGGTTGTGCTTCCGCTGAGGGGCTGCTGCTGGGACGGGTACTGTTGGAGGCCAAGGTCCTTTGCTCATCTGCAGATGCTGAACTGCAGGTGCCACTACTGTTGTTGTTGATTTTTCTCTCTCCTGCTGGTTGAAGAAGAAGAGGGGAAGTCGTCATGGGGGCTGAACTCACTGCCGCTCTAGAGAAACTTGCGTAGCTCACGAGTGCGAAAGCTGCCGAGGGGTTACCTCCTGCAAGTGGCGCCATCGTTGTGCCCCACGCGGATTAGGTGTTCAACCTTGAGCTCATGTCAAATGATGTCAAGCTGAATGGCGTGAGCAGCTACCTGAGCTGGTCAAGGCGGGCCTTGTGGATCTTGAAGACAAAGGGACTGACAGAATATGTTCTTGGAACGGTTGAAGAACTGGCTGACAAGGAGAGCGCGAAATAGAAGAAGTGGAGTGTTACCGACTCACTGATTTTGGCATGGATGTGTGTGGAGCATGCTGTCCACGAGGTATTCCGGTAACAGAAACCTGATGCTCATGTCTCAAATTGAAGACAAGATTCATGATGTTCGTCAAGGTGGCAGAAGCGTACTGGTGTATGTGAATGAGCAGCAACACCTTTGGGCAGATGTGGATCGATTCCACATGCAGAGTTCATGGAAATTGCCAGGAAGTGGGTTGAGCGCAGGCGTGTGGTGCAGTTTCTAAAGGGCATAGATCAAGATTTTGAAAATAGGCATGTTGTGATGCTACATCAGCCGACACTTGTGCCCCTTGATGAGGCCATTGATGCAATGTCACAAGAAGAGGTATGCCTGCTGTCGAGAAAACGAGCTGGAAATGAATCTGCTTATAGAGTGATTGACTAGCGAGGTCCTGGGGCGTGTCACAATTGTGGTCTACCAGGGCATATCAGTCAATTCTGCACTGGACCTAGGAGAGTCAGAGGCCGAGGGTATATTGGTGGCAATAGCAGCCGAGGTGGTTGGAATGGGAGTCATGGTCGAAATGGGGGTGGCTGTTCTTGGAATGCTCCTAAGGAAAATGTAGCCGCTTTAGCTGAAGGGAATTAGCCTGTAGGAGGACATGAGACTGCTATCAGCGATGCCAAATTTGTTGATACAAATGAAGGTAACATTGAGCATGCATCAATCGCAGCTCATAAAATAAACTATGAATGGGTGCTTGACTCTGGAGCATCACAACATGTTGCTAGAGATTTTAATGAGTTTAAATATTATGTTCCACACTCTCTTGCATAACAGCAAAACATTCACACAGCAGATGGCACAACCCAAACCATCACAGTTGTTGGGACAGTTAACTACATGCCGAGTATTGAATTATCCTCAGTGTTGCATGTGCCAGCTTTTCCTATGAACTTAGTGTCCTTGAGTGCTTTGGTTGATGATACGTCTCCAACGTATCTATACTTTTTTATTGTTCCATGCTATTATATTATCTGTTTTGGATGTTTTATATGCATTAATATGCTATTTTATATTATTTTTAGGACTATTTTTTAACCCAGAGCCCAGGGCCAGTTTCTCTTTTTCCTTGTTTTTGAGTTTCGCAGGAAAGGAATATCAAACAGAGTCCAAACGGATAAAACTTTACGATGATTTTTCTTGGACCAGAAGACACCTACGAGACTTGGAGATGAAGTCAGAAGACCCACGAGGCGACGACAAGCCATAGGGGCGCGCCCCTGGTTTGTGGGCCCCTCGGGAGTCCACCGACCTCCCTCTCAGCTCTATAAATCCTAAAATTTTCCGTTATCAATAGAAGCATCCACGAAAATACTTTTCCGCCGCCGCAACCTTCTGTTCACGTGAGATCCCATCTTGGGGCCTTTTCCAGCGATCTGACGGAGGGGCATTCGATCACGGAGGGCATCTACATCAACCCTATTGCCCTTCCGATGAAGCGTGAGTAGTTTACCTCAGACCTACGGG
Source organism: Triticum aestivum (assembly GCF_018294505.1). Classification (NCBI taxonomy): domain Eukaryota; kingdom Viridiplantae; phylum Streptophyta; class Magnoliopsida; order Poales; family Poaceae; genus Triticum; species Triticum aestivum. The sequence goes on along the minus strand of NC_057805.1, from coordinate 420,821,558 downwards.
TCCATAGCTAGTAGCTAGATGGCTTCTTCTCTCTCTATGATCTTCAATACCATGTTCTCCTCGATGTTCTTGGAGTTCTATCCGATGTAATATTCTTCTCCGGTGTGTTTGTCGAGAACCGACGGATTGTGGATTTATGATCAGATTATCTATGATTATTATTTGAATCTCCTCTGAATTCTTATATGCATGATTTGATATCTTTGTATTTCTCTTCGAAATATTGGTTTGGTTTGGCCAACTAGATTGATATTTCTTGCAATGGGAGAGGTGCTTAGTTTTGGGTTCAATCTTGCGGTGTCCTCACCCAGTGACATAGTAGGGGTAGCAAGGCACGTATTGTATTGTTGCCATCAAGGATTAAAAGATGGAGTTTTCATCATATTGCTTGAGTTTATCCCTCTACATCATGTCATCTTACTTGGCGTTACTTCATTCTTTATGAACTTAATACTCTAGGTGCATGCTGGATAGCAGTCGATGTGTGGAGTAATATTAGTAAATGGAGAATCGTTTCGGTCTACTTGACACGGACATGATGCCTATATGCATAATCATTGCCTTGGATATCGTCATAACTTTGCGCTTTTCTGTCAATTGCTCGACAGTAATTTGTTCACCCACCGTGTTATTTGCCTTCAAGAGAGAAGCCTCTAGTGAAACCTATGGCCCCCGGGTCTATTTTCCATCATATATTTTCAGATCTATAAACCCAAAAACCCAGAAATACCTTGCTGCAATTTATTTACTTTTATTTGGTTCTACGTTTTAGTAATCTTTTATACCTATCTCTATCAGATCTCACCATTGCAATTGGCCGTGAAGGGATTGACAACCCCTTTATCGCGTTGGGTGCAAGTGTTTGATTGTTTGTGCAGGTGCATAGATTGGAGACTTGGTTGTACCTCCTATTGGATTGATACCTTGGTTCTCTAACTGAGGGAAATACTTAATTATCTCTACTTTGCTGCATCACCCTTTCCTCTTCAAGGGAAAAACCAACGCAAGCTCAAGAAGTAGCAGAAAGAATTTCTGGCGTTGTTGCCGGGGAGGTCTACATCAAGCCTACCAAGTACCCATCATAAAATCTCATCTCTTGTATTACATTATTCGCCATTTGCCTCTCGCTTTCCTCTCCCCCACTTCTAAAACAATTTTCAAAAAAATACAAAAAGATTTGCCTTTTTATTCGCCCTTCTTCCGTTCGTCTTTTCGTTTGCTTTTTGGTTGCTCGTGTGTTAGATTGCTTGTTTTGTCACGATGACTCAAGAGAATACTAAGTTGTGTGAATTTTCCAATACTAATAATAATGATTTTATTAGTACTCCGATTGCTCCCGCCACTAGTGCGGAATCTTATGAAATTAATGATGCTTTGTTGAATCTTGTTATGAAAAAACAATTTTCCGGCTTTCCTAGTGAAGATGCCGCATCCCATCTAAATACTTTCGTTGAGTTGTGTAATATGCAAAAGAAGAAAGATGTGGATAATGATATTGTTAAATTGAAGATATTTCCGTTCTCACTACGAGATCGTGCTAAAACTTGGTTTTCATCTTTGCCTAAAAATAGTATTGATTCATGGAATAAGTGTAAAGATGCTTTTATTTCCAAGTATTTTCCACCTGCTAAGATCATCTTCCTTAGGAACGATATAATGAATTTTAAGCAACTTGATCATGAACACGTTGCACAATCTTGGGAGAGGATGAAATTGATGATAAGAAATTGCCCTACTCATGGTTTAAGCTTATGGATGATCATACAAAATTTTATGCCGGATTAAATTTTGCATCTAGAAATCTTCTAGATTCGGCCGCGGAAGGTACTTTTATGGAAATCACATTAGGAGAAGCCACTAAACTCCTATATAATATTATGGCTAATTACTCTCAGTGGCACACCGAAAGATCCTCTACTAGTAAAAAAGTGCATGCGATTGAAGAAATTAATGTTTTGAGTGGAAAGATGGATGAACTTATGAAATTGTTTGCTAGTAAGAGTTCTCCTATTGATCCTAATGATATGCCTTTGTCCACTTTGATTGAGAATAACAATGAATCTATGGATGTGAATTTTGTTGGTATGAACAATTTTAGTAATAACGCGTATAGAGGTAATTTCAACCCTAGGCCGTTTCCTAGTAATTCCTCTAATAATTATGGTAATTCATACAACAATTCTTATGGAAATTATAATAAGATACCCTCTGATCTTGAGAACAATATTAAATAATTTATTAGTTCCCAAAAGAATTTCAATGCTATGGTTGAAGAAAAATTGCTTAAGATTGATGATTTGGCTAGGAACGTGGGTATAATTTCTCTTGAGATTGATTCTTTGAAAATTATATCTATTTCACCCAAGCATGATATTAACGAGTCTCTAAAAGCTATGAGAATTTCTATTAATGAATGTAAAGAAAGAACTGCTAGGATGCGTGCTAAGCAAGAATGGTTTGTAAAAGTGTGTTCTTCGATTTCTCATGAAAATAATGATGAAGATCTTAAAGTGATTGATGTGACTCCTATTGAATCTTTTTTTCTAATATAAATCTTGATAAATATGGGACTGGAGATGAGTCAACTTTAGCTAGAAGGCGTCTCAATGATTCGGAGTTTATAGATCTTGATGCAAAAGTTGATAAAAGTGGGATTGGAGAGGTCAAAACTTTAAGTAGAAATGAACCCACTCTTTTGGATTTCAAGGATTTTAATTATGATAATTGTTCTTTGATAGATTGTATTTCCTTGTTTCAATCCATGTTGAATTCTCCTCATGCTTATAATCAAAACAAAGCTTTTACTAAACATATTGTTGATGCTATGATGAAATCTTTTGAAGAAAAACTTGAGTTGGAAGTTTCTATCCCTAGAAATCTTTATGATGAGTGGGAACCTAACATTAAGATTAAAATTAAAGATTATGAGTGCCATGATTTGTGTGATTTGGGTGCTAGCGTTTCCACGATTCCTAAAACTTTATGTGATGTGCTAGGTTTCCGTGAATTTGATGATTGTTCTTTAAATTTGCATCTTGCGGATTCCACTATAAAGAAACCTATGGGAAGGATTAATGATTCTCTTATGGTTGCAAATAGGAATTATGTGCCCGTAGATTTCATCGTTCTTTATATAGATTGCAACCCTACATGTCCTATTATTCTTGGTAGACCTTTTCTTAAAACGATTGGTGCAATTATTGATATGAAAGAAGGAAACATTAGATTTCAATTTCCGTGAAGGAAGGGCATGGAACACTTTCCAAGAAAGAAAATAAGTTGCCATATGAATCTATTGTGAGAGCTACTTATGGATTACATACCAAAGATGACAATACCTAGATCTATTGAAATATGCCTAGCTAGGGGCGTTAAACAATAGCGCTTGTTGGGAGGCAACCCAATTTTATTTTTGTGTTTTTTGTTTTGCTACTGTTCTTGAATAAAATAAACATTATTATCTCTATAGTAATTGTGTTTTGGTGTTTTTAATTAGTGTTTGAGCCAAGTAAAGCCTTTGGGATGGCTTACAGAGATGTTGAATTGATCTTGCTGAAAAACAGAAACTTTTGGCCCAGTAAAATAATATTCATAATTCACACAAGCGCGATAAAATACTGATTCTTTTTGCACAAGATTGATATACAAATTTCCTATGTTTTCCTAATTTTTCAGATTTTTTGAGTTACAGAAGTATTCTAAGTTTACATATTGCTACAGACTGTTCTGTTTTTTACAGATTCTATTTTCTATGTGTTGTTTGCTTATTTTGATGAATCTATGGGCAGTATTGGGGGGGGGGGTATGAACCATGGAGAAGTTGGAATACAATATATATTACACCTATATAAATAAAGAATGAGTTCACAAAAGTACCAAAATTGGTGATTTTATTTTCTTATACTAATGGATCGCATGAGTTTTGTGTTGTGAAGTTTTCAAGTTTTGGGTAAAGATTTGATGGACTATGGAATAAGGAGTGGCAAGAGCCTAAGCTTGGGGATGCCCAAGGAAACCCAAGGTAATATCCAAGGACAACCAATAGCCTAAGCTTGGGGATGCCCCAGAAGGTGTTGGGGAACGTAGTAATTTCAAAAAAATTCCTACGCACAAGATCATGGTGATGCATAGCAACGAGAGGGGAGAGTGTGTCCACGTACCGTCGTAGACCGATAGCGGAAGCGTTATGACAACGCGGTTGATGTAGTCGTACGTCTTCACGATCGACCGATCCTCAGTACCGAACGTACGGCACCTCCGTGTTCTGCACACGTTCAGCTCGGAGACGTCCCGCGAACTCACGATCTAGTAGAGCTTCGCCCGAGAGTTTCGTCAGCACGATGGCGTGATGACGGTGATGATGATGCTACCGACGCAGGGCTTCGCCTAAGCACCGCTACGATATTACCGAGGTGGATTATGGTGGAGGGGGGCACCACACACACCACACACGGCTAAGAGATCAATGATCAATTGTTGTGTCTCCAAGGGGTGGCCCCTCCCCGTATATAAAGGAGTGGAGGAGGGGGAGGGGGCCAGCTTCCTATGGCGCGCCCCATGAGGAGTCCTACTCCCACCGGGAGTAGGACTCCCCCCTTCCAAGTAGGAGTAGGAGAGGAGAGGGAAGGGAGAGAAGGAGAGAAGGAAAGGGGGGCGCCGCCCCCTCCTTGTCCAATTCGGACTAGAGGGGAGGGGCGCGCGGCTGCCCTGGCCGCCCGTCCTCTTCTCCCACTAGGGTCCATTAGGCCCAATATACTCCCCGGGGGGTTCCGGTAACCCCCCGGTACTCCGGTATATGTCCGAAACCTCCCGAAACACTTTCGGTGTCCGAACATAGTCGTCCAATATATCGATCTTTACGTCTTGACCATTTCGAGACTCCTCATCATGTCCGTGATCATATCTGGGACTCCGAACTACCTTTGGTACATCAAAACACAAAAACTCATAATACCGATCGTCACCAAACTTTAAGCGTGCGGACCCTACGGGTTCGAGAACTATGTAGACATGACCGAGACGCGTCTCCGGTCAATAACCAATAGCGGAACCTGGATGCTCATATTGGCTCCCACATATTCTACGAAGATCTTTATCGGTCAAACCGCATAACAACATACGTTGTTCCCTTTGTCATCGGTACGTTACTTGCCCGAGATTCGATCGTCGGTATCTCAATACCTAGTTCAATCTCGTTACCGGCAAGTCTCTTTACTCGTTCCGTAATACATCATCCCGCAACTAACTCATTAGTTGCATTGCTTGCAAGGCTTATTATGATGTGCATTACCGAGAGGGCCCAGAGATACCTCTCCGACAATCGGAGTGACAAATCCTAATCTCTATCTATGCCAACTCAACAGGTACCTTCGGAGACACCTGTAGAGCACCTTTATAATCACCCAGTTACGTTGTGACGTTTGGTAGCACACAAAGTGTTCCTCCGGTATTTGGGAGTTGCATAATCTCATAGTCATAGGAACATGTATAAGTCATGAAGAAAGCAATAGCAACATACTAAACGATCAAGTGCTAAGCTAACGGGATGGGTCAGGTCAATCACATCATTCTCTAATGATGTGTTCCCGTTTATCAAATGACAACTCATGTCTATGGTTAGGAAACATAACCATCTTTGATCAACGAGCTAGTCAAGTAGAGGCATACTAGTGACACTCTGTTTGTCTATGTATTCACACATGTATTATGTTTCCAGTTAATACAATTCTAGCATGAATAATAAACATTTATCATGAAATAAGGAAATAAATAATAACTTTATTATTGCCTCTAGGGCATATTTCCTTCAGAAGGCATCCCCTCTTTCGTCTTCAATCCATTGGTAAATTTACTTGAGGCTATATTTTTATTCACCACATGATATGCGTTTTGCTTGGAGCGTTTTGTATGATATGAGTCTTTGCCTTTTAGTTTGCCACAATCATCCTTGTTGTACACACCTTTTGAGAAGGACGTGCATGAATCGTGATTTATTAGAATACTCTATGGCTTCACTTATATCTTTTGAGCTATGCAATATGCTCTAGTGCATCACTTATATCTTTTTAGAGCACGGCGGTGGCTTTATTTTATAGAAATTGTTGAACTCTCTTGCTTCACTTATATTATTTTGAGAGTCTCTCTAAACAACATGGTAATTTGCTTTGGTTATGAATTTAGTCCTAATATGATGGGCATCCAAGAGGGATATAATAAAAACTTTCATATTAAGTGCATTGAATACTATGAGAAGTTTGATTCCTTATGATTGTTTTGAGATATAAAGATGGTGATATTAGAGTCATGCTAGTGAGTAATTGTGGATTGGTAGAAATACTTGTGTTAAAGTTTGTGATTCCTGTAGCATGCACGTATGGTGAACCATTATGTGATGAAGTCGGAACATGATTCATTTATTGATTGTCTTCCTTACGACTGGCGGTCGGGTACGAGCGATGGTCTTTTCCTACCAATCTATCCCCCTAGGAGCATGCGTGTAGTACTTTGTTTCGATAGCTAATAGACTTTTGCAATAAGCATGTGAGTTCTTTATGACTAATGTTGAGTCCATGGATTATACGCACTCTCACCCTTCCACCATTGCTAGCCTCTCTAGTACCGCGCAACTTTCGCCGGTGCATTACACCCACCATTACCCTTCCTCAAAACAGCCACCATACCTACCTATTATGGCATTTCCACAGCCATTCCAAGATATATTGCCATGCAACTTCCACCACTCTATTTATTATGACACGCTTCATCATTGCCATATTGCTTTGCATGATCATGTAGTTGACATCGTATTTGTGGTAAAGCCACCATTCATATCTTTTATACATGTCACTCTTGAGTCAATGCACATCCCGGTACACCGCCGGGGGCATTCATATAGAGTCATATATTTTTTCTAGTATCAAGTTGTAATTCTTGAGTTGTAAAGTAAATAAAAGTGTGACGATCATCATTATTAGAGCATTGTCCCATGTGAGGAAAGGATGATGGAGACTATGATTCCCCCACAAGTCGGGATGAGACTCCGGACGAAAAATAAAAAAAAGGGGAAAAAAGAAGAAAAAAGAGAGCAAAAAATAGGCCAAAGAGCCCAAAATAAAAAATGAGAGAAAAGAGAGAAGGGGCAATGCTACTATCCTTTTTCCACACTTGTGCTTCAAAGTAGCACCATGATCTTCATGATAGAGAGTCTTCTATTTTGTCACTTTCATATACTAGTGGGAAATTTTCAATATAGAACTTGGCTTGTATATTCCAATGATGGGCTTCCTCAAATTGCCCTAGGTCTTCGTGAGCAAGCGATTTGGATGCACACCCACTTAGTTTCTTTTTGAGCTTTCATACGCTTATAGCTCTAGTGCATCCGTTGCATGGCAGTCCCTACTCACTTATATTGATATCCATTGATGGGAATCTCCATAGCCCGTTGATATGCCTAGTTGATGTGAGACTATCTCCTTCTTTTTGTCTTCTCCACAACCACCATATTCTATTCCACCTATAGTGCTATATCCATGGCTCACGCTCATGTACTGCGTGAAAGTTGAAAAAGTTTGAGAACATCAAAAGTATGAAACAATTGCTTGGCTTGTCATCGGGGTTGTGCATGATTTAATACTTTGTGTGATGAAGATGGAGCATAGCCAGACTATATGATTTTGTAGGGATAACTTTCTTTGGCCATGTTATTTTGAGAAGACACGATTGCTTTATTAGTATGTTTGAAGTATTATTGTCTTTATGTCAATATTAAACTTTTGTTTTGAATCTTATGGATCTGAATATTCATGCCACAATAAAGAAAATTACATGGATAAATATGTTAGGTAGCATTCCACATCAAAAATTCTGTTTTTATTATTTACCTACTCGAGGACGAGCAGGAATTAAGCTTGGGGATGCTTGATACGTCTCCAATGTATCTATAATTTTTTATTGTTCCATGCTATTATATTATCTGTTAATGGATGTTTTATATGCATTAATATGCTATTTTACATTATTTTTGTGACAAACTTATTTACCCAGAGCCCAGTGCCAGTTTCTGTTTTTTTCCTTGTTTTTGAGTTTCGCAGAAAAGGCATATCAAGCGGAGTCCAAACGGAATAAAATTTTACGATGATTTTACTTGGACCAGAAGACACCTATGAGACTTGGAAATGAAGTCAGAAGACCCCCGAGGCGACGACAAGCCGTAGGGGCGCGCCCTAGGGGGGGCGGCCCCCTGGCTTATGGGCCGCTCGGGAGTCCACCGACTTCCCTCTCAGCTCTATAAATCCTCAAATTTTCCATTATCAACAGAAGCATCCACCAAAATACTTTTCCACCACCACAACCTTCTGTTCCCGTGAGATCCCATCTTGGGGCCTTTTCCGGTGATCTGCCGGAGGGGGATTCGATCACGGAGGGCATCTACATCAACCCTATTACCCTTCCGACGAAGCATGAGTATTTTACCTCAGACCTACAGGTCCATAGCTAGTAGCTAGATGGCTTCTTCTCTCTATATGATCTTCAATACCATGTTCTCTCCACGATGTTCTTGGAGTTCTATCCGATGTAATATTCTTTTGCGGTGTGTTTGTTGAGATATGATGAATTGTGGATTTATGATTAGATTATCTATGAATATTATTTGAATCTCCTCTGAATTCTTATATGCAAGATTTGATATCTTTGTATTTCTCTTCGAATTATCGGTTTGGTTTGGCTAACTAGATTGGTATTTTTGCAATGGGAGAGGTGCTTAGTTTTGGGTTCAATCTTGCGGTGTCCTCACCCAGTGATATAGTAGGGGTAGCGAGGCACGTATTGTATTGTTTCCATCAAGGATAAAAAGATGGGGTTTTCATCATATTGCTTGAGTTTATCCCTCTACATCATGTCATCTTACTTAAGGCATTACTCCATTCTTTTATGAACTTAATACTCTAGATGCATGCTGGATAGCGGTCGATGTGTGGAGTAATAGTAGTAGATGCAGAATCGTTTTGGTATACTTGAAACATACGTGATGCCTATATGCATAATCATTGCCTTGGATATCATCATAACTTTGCGCTTTTCTATCAGTTGCTCGATAGTAATTTGTTCACCCATCATATTATTTGCCTTCAAGAGAGAAGCCTCTAGTGAAACCTATGGCCCCCGGGTCTATTTTCCATCATATATTTTCAAATCTATAAACCAAAAAACCCAAAAATACCTTGCTCCAATTTATTTACTTTTATTTATTTTTACGTTTTAGTAATCTTTTATACCTATCTCATTCAGATCTCACCATTGCAATTGACCGTGAAGGGATTGACAACCCCTTTATCGCGTTGGGTGCAAGTGTTTGATTGTGTGCAGGTGCATAGATTGGATACTTGCTTGTACCTCCTACTGGATTGATACATTGGTTCTCTAACTGAGGGAAATACTTATCTCTACTTTGCTGCATCACTCTTTCCTCTTCAAGGAAAAAACCAACGCAAGCTCAAGAAGTAGCAGTTGACCAAATAGATTGCCCAATAATTCTTGACAAAGTTGTGTTCTTGATCCAGGAGAGATTGACGGTCAGGAGTCTTGGGACTAGAACAAGGCGTAGGGGGCTGTGGTACATGGACCGTTGCATGCCGAACCAGGGGGGATGGGACATGCTAGCTGCAGTTGCTAAGGACAAGGAGACTAGAGCATTGATCCATCACTGTAGGATGGGACATGTGTCTTCTGACAGAATGTATCAAATATTTCCTGATGGAATGAGTGGTGTGGACAAGAGAAAGCTGAAATGTGATGCGTGTGAGTTTGCTAAACATACCAAAAACTCATATGTGAGTAAGGGGGTCAGGAGCATATCTCCTTTTTGTGTTGATCCACTTTGATGTATGGACTTGTTCAGTGTTATCTGTCAGTGGTATGAAGTACTTCATTACATTCATTGATTGTCATTCCCGGATGACTTGGGTCTATCTTCTGAAACATAAAGATGAAGTGTTTCAGTGTTTCAAAGTCTTTTATGCACTTGTTCAGACTCAATTTAATGTTAAAATCCAAGCACCCAGATCTGACAATGGCACCGAGTATGTTAACAAGGCCATTGGTGCCTTCACGCCAGTCAAACATCTTGCCCGGATACACCTCCTCAGAATGGGGTGGCAGAGAGGAAAAATGCCACTTGCTAGAGGTGGCCCGAGCACTGATGTTCACCATGAATGTTCCCAAGTTCACGTAGAGTGAAGCTGTCATGTTAATGATGGCCACCTTCTTGATCAACCGCACACCTTCCCGGGTGGCAGGTATGAAATCACCATTTGAGTTGGTTTTCACAGAAAATACATTTCTTGTTCCTTCTAAGGTGTTTGGTTCCACTTGTTTGGCTCGTGATCATTGGCCATCAGTTAATGAATTGGATACTCGGACCGTCAAGTGCACCTTTGTTGGGAATTCTTCAGGACAAAGAGGGTACAAATGATGGAGTCCGTCTGAGAGGCAGATATTTGTGAGCATGGATGTTAGGTTTCGTGAATCGGAACCTTTCTATGGTGAGAAAACGGACCTAAGTGTCTTGTTTGAAGACCTTGACCAATGTCTCCAACCGGAAATTGGTCAAGAGGGGGATAGTAGTAGCACACAAATGCAGACGATGCACCAGTCGCCTCAAGCAACAGACGACTCCACATTAATTCATGTGGCGCCTGTGATAGAAGCATTGACTTCCATCGATGATGTACAGATTGGCACACCGGCACCGGCTCAGGTTGGTAGTGTGCCGAGGTGGACATCAGAGCAAGAGGAGCAGCTAAAGGTGTATTCACGGAAGCATTCGCCATCTCAGATTGGTACTGTGCTGAGGTGGACAACAGAGTAGGAGAAGCATCTAAAGCTGTATTCACAAAAGCGAGGTGAGGGCGTTGCACATCAGGGGGAGCAACGAGATCCGCCACTAACGGAACAACAAGGTAGTAATGATGCTATATCCATCTCTTTTGGCGGGGATCAAGATGAAGGGTCAGTGGCCTTAAGGAGAACTACTCGAGCAACATGAGGGTACCCGAAAAATAGTATGGATTCGGTGACAATGATATTGGCAATTATGTTTCCTATGAAGCATTATCTCCAGCCCGCAAAGTATTTGTTGCATCTCTTCAGTTTGTGTCAGTTCTGACTGACTGGCAGAAGACAAAGGAGGACTCAAAGTGGCGAGTGGCCATGGTGGAAGAGCTAGAGGCTCTGTGTAAGAACAAGACATGGGTACTAACACCCCTTCCAATAGGAAAGAAGGCGGTTAGTTGTAAGTGGGTATACACTGTGAAGCAGAATGCATAAGGAAAGGTTGAAAGGTACAAAGAAAGTAGAAAGGCTTGTGGCGAGGGGGTACAGCCAGACATATGGCATTGACTACGATGAGACCTTTGTTCCAGTAGCAAAGATGAACACCGTGAGGATTCTGATCTCCTGTGCAACAAATTTTGGGTGGCCTTTACACCAACTTCATGTCAAGAATGCCTTCTTGCATGGGGACTTGAAGGAGGAGGTATACATGGATATTCCACCTAGTTTCTCGACTTCTGAGACTGCTGTCAAGGTATGCAGGCTAAAGAAAGCTCTTTATGGACTGAAACAGTCTCCAAGCGCTTGGTTTGACAAGTTTAGATGGGCTGTGTGTGACATGGGGTATGGACAATGCAATGGTGACCATACATTGTTTTATAGACACTCTAAAGGAAAATGACCATCCTTGCAGTTTATATTGATGATATCATTATCACTGGCGATCATGACGTAGAGATAGCAAGGTTAAAGGGGTGTCTGAGTAAGGCATTCGAAGTTAAAGATCTTGATCGACTCAAGTACTTCCTTGGTATAGAAGTGGCAAGGTCTAGAAAAGGAATAACTCTTTCTCAAAGAAAGTATACCCTGAATCTCCTCTGTGATGTTGGCATGTTGAGTTGTCGAGCTGCTTCAACCCCAATTTATCAAAATCACAAAGTGACTGCCCAATCAGGTGATCTGGTGGATAAAGAAAAATATCAACGATTGGTGGGAAGATTGTTGTACTTGTATCATACACGACCAAACATTGCATTTGCAGTAAGTGTTGTGAGCAGATATACGCATGAGCCTAGAAGTGAACATCTAGAGGCAGTATACTGAATCCTGAGATACTTGAAGGGTTCTCCTGCGAAGGGACTAATATACAGAAGTCATGGACATCTTGTTGTGGATGGTTATTGTGATGCTGATTGGGCTAGCTACCTGGATGATAGGAGATCAACTTCAGGCCATTGTATTTTTGTAGGAGGAAATTTAGTGTCTTGGAGAAGCAAGAAACAACCTGTTGTTTCCAAATCAACTATAGAGGCCAAATACAGATCCATTTCTCAGGGATTAAATGAGTTGTTATGGACAAGAACTCTATTAGATGAGCTGAAGATATGGAAGACCGGTTGTATGAATGTATGGTGCGACAACAGGTCGGCAATTAACATAGCAAACAACCCAGTTCAACATGATAGAACCAAACATGTGGAGATTGATAGATTCTTTATCAAAGAAAAACTGGATGCTGGGATTATCAAGATAGAGTATGTGAGTTTAGGACAACAAATTGTAGATTGCTTGACTAAATTACTGAGAACTAGAGAATGCAGTTCAGCGTGTGAGAAGATGGGAATGATAGATATCTACCACCCATCTTGAGGGGGAGTGTTGGCCGGTATGGGGGCCTGGCCCATCCCACTGTTGGCATAGGGCCCAAGCCCATGTTTATCTGACCTAGATGAGAGCACCAGCTGTCTGAAGAGGTGTGAGAGTCACACACGAGAGGAGCCTCAGCCGCTACACACACAGAGGTACTCCCGATACAACACAAAACACTAGTTAGAGGGTATCCCTTGTAAAGGTCACTCCCATCTCCTTTTATGGTGACAAATGTGCACTCATTAGTGATACTTATCGCAACCTGGGAATTTTGTGCTACTATTCGTTCATTAGTTTTTTCAAAACGTGTTATCTCTTAAATTGTGTCCAAATTATAAACCGTTTTCGTTGTTTCATTTTTCACATCGATATTTTTAAAACTATACCCATGTTAATAGTTTGGATGTTTTTTAAGAAAGGAAAAAACCCAGTTATCTGGAAAAAAAACAGGAAACCAAATAAACCAGAAAGATAAAATACTGTAAAAGAAAAAAATTAGAAGACAAAAGAACTGGACCCCCCCCCCCCCAAAAAAACGAATCGAAAACCAGAAGCACACCCGAGTTTCACATGGACTTCATCGTGAAGCACAACCGTGCTTTTTCACACAATGTGATTCACGCGAGGAAAAGAAAAAAAGATTTAATAAAACATGTGCAGAAAAAAATCAAGAAAAAGAAATAAAAAATCAAGAAAAATCCATATCCCCAAAAAAACTCCATGAAAACACAAAAAGCGTGCTTTTTTGACTTTGTGAACCTTTTCTGAATTATGTGAACTATATAGAAAAGTCAGTGGTCAATGGTCGACGGTAAAAAAATGGTCAATGGTCGACGGTAAAAAAATAAACAGATTGGGTTTTTCTGGCTGAATCTATTGCTGCTGGCGAGTGACACTAATAGGCGGCAGCCCGACTCGCACTTGCGCGAGCGCCAACACCCGATTCGACGCCTTAAGAGCATCTCTAGCAGACCCCGAATAAGTGGTCAAACCCACAAAATAACCGCCTTTTGCAGTTTCAGTCGAAAAAACGGGTCCGAACAGACCCCCTAAAATCGTCCGACCCTTAAAAAAAATTAAGGGGCCCTGTAAACGCGAAGCCGAAACCCTTATATCTACAGTTTTAAAGGCAACTTTACTAGGGCCCTGCATACCGGTCAACGTTGGCGGTTGAGGAATCTCTGCTCCCGCCAACGTCATGAAGCTCGCCCGTCCGCTCGGCCGCCCGGCCGCGCTAGCTAGCTGTGAATCGATGCGAGCAAGCTAGCTAGCTAGCCCCGGCCGCGTCTCTCGCTGCAGCGACGGAGGAGCTAGCTAGCTCGCCCCTGGATGGATTCGAGCTGAGCTAGCTAGCTAGCTCTCGATCGATTCGAGCCCCGACGACGGAGCTTGCTGGCTCGACGCTTCATGCCCTTCGTATTTGGTCGTCTGTGGCTTCATTTTTGACAGCTTCATGTGCTATCCATCGATATCGCGGAAGCAAGCTAACTGACGACATGGACGAGAGGAAGAAGAAGACGTGGAGAATATAAGCGAATATTCCGTTTTACAGCTTAAGTTTGAGGGGTCTATTCTGCCGCAGCTAAAACCAACCCGTAAAAGAGCATATTCCGCGAATATCCTTTTATACGGGTCCGTTTTGCAGGGTCTGCCTCTGCGACCGTCCGCGCCGACCTGCAAAACCGTTTTTCCGCGAACTGCAAACGCGTTTTGCGGGTCGGCGGGATGCGGGGTCTGCTAGAGATGCTCTAAGCGTCGGGTGGAGTTGGACTATGTAATCACTTTGTAGCTCCAACGTGAAGGGGTCTTCTAATCCCCATCCTCTTCTTTAATATATAATACGCACACTCATGCGTATTCGAGAAAAAAAAGATGCTCTAAGCGCTGAATAGGGACTCTCGAAAAAAAAGGGACACAGGTTTGTTCGGCAACCCTCTATCAGTTAGTTTCTCTTACTTTATTGTTGGACAACTTTGAACCTAGTCCGACAATCAAAACTGAACAGACTATTTCAATTCATCCAGACTCAAAAGTGTTCAAACCTTTTCCATATCAGTAGATACGAGCGCAACCAGCCTTTCATCCTCGATGTACAACTCTTATGGTTGAATAAGTCAGGCTTTTTGTTAACAGATTTGCCAATTCTCATCTTTAACAAAGTCTCATCTAGCTCTTGTGCTATTTACGCAAAGATTCATGCTGATTTTCTCTTTTTCTTTCTTCTTTCTTCTTTTTCCATTTTAATTTTATTTAGACGGGGATCTAGATGAGAGCTAGACATACCTTTTTATTAACTCTATTTTGAATTTTCGACATATGTGCAAATTACAATATATATAATTCGGGAGTATTAAAACATGTCTCGGTGTTTCCCTTAACCTTTCCTTAATGCATGCCTCAATGCTATTTCTGAGGCAACTGAATTATAACTTAAACCAATAATTAAATTGTGTGTAACTACTGATAAATAACGTCACTGCAGTTCGTCTTCTACCTGTGCCAGAGCCAGAATGAGCTCCGGGTTCAGGACTCGAAGCTGATTTCGTGCTCGTCCTGGCCGACCCTGAGGAAATGTGAGCCTCCATCGATCACCTTCTTGCCATCCTCCCTCGCCCTGCTGAAGTGCTCGCACGGGCTGACGTCGAACCTGAGGCTGGCCTTCTCGCCGGCCTTGAGATGCTGGGTTCGGAACCCAATCAGCTGGCTCACCGGACGCCCACCCGTCGCGTTGGGCCACCGGAGGAACATTAGCACCGAGTGCTTCCCGTCCAGGGGACCGTGGTTCTGCACCTCGACCACCGCCGGGAACTTGAGCTGCTCGCACCCGTCGGCTCCGATCTCCTCGACCACGTAGCTCGCGCCGCCGTCGGCAGTTGGCGTCGCGGCCAGGCCGGCGAGCAGATTCGTGTTCGGTGCTTTGTTACCGGTACCGGAGACAACTAGTTGGCGAGAGAACTTGGAGTAGCTGAGGCCGTAACCAAACTTGTAGACGGCGTTGCCCCGGTAGAAGCGGTAGCTCCGACCAGGGTATCCGGTTGCCGGGTCGGCGCGCATCCGCATGTCCGTCATGGGCACCTTGGTGAACTCCTCCGGGTACCACGTCACCGGCAGCCTGCCGCTGGGGTTGTGGTCTCCGAAGAGGACCCTGGCGATGGCGAGCCCGCCGGCCTGACCAGGGTAGCCGGCCCACAGAATTGCACCGATCTTGGGGTTAACTTTGGCGAATGTCACGTCAACCGGACCGCCGGTGAGGAGCACCAGGATCACCGGCCGTTTCGCCGCGTTGGCAACTGCAGTGATGAGGCTCTGCTGCTTCCCTGGCAGCAGAAGACTCGTCCTGTCGAGCCCCTCCTGCTCCTGCGCCTGGCTCAGGCCCATGAACAGGAACACGTAGTCCGACGAGGCCGCTAGCCCCACCGCCTGGCCCGTCGCGGCAAAGCCGCACGCCGCCGAGTCGCACCCGGCCAGGAACCTGACGTTCTGCACATACCCCTGGAGCCCCTGCAGCGGCGTCGTGGTCTCGCAGGGAGGGCCGAAGTAGTTGCCGTTGAGCGCGCCGGGGTCATTGGCGTTATGGCCGATGACGGCGGCGGACGCCACCACGCCCCGGCGAAGCGGGAGGATGCCGGCGTCGTTCTTGAGCAGGACGATGCCGCTCGTGGCCGCCTGGAGTGCCAGGTTCTTGTGTGTGGGCGAGCACACGTCCTTGGCGCCAAGGCCCCCGTACAGCGCGCTGCCCCGGGGGTCACCGTCGAAGTGCCCCAGCCGCATCCGGACGGCGAAGAGGTTACGGAGGGCCCTGTCCACGTCCTGCTCCGTCATCCTCCCCTGCCGCACCGCGGCCATGCCGTGCACCTGTGTGTAGTTCCCGCAGTTCAAATCCAACCCTGCAAACAATTTGCAACATTTTTATATCAAAATTTTCTCATGATATTAACTGCAACAAATGACCTTTCTCATGGCGGTTTTGCTGTTGTACTCACCGGCCTTGAGGGCAACGGCGACCGTGTCCTCTGGCGAGGGCCTGTAGAACTGCGCGTCGTGCATGAGCGCCACCGCATCACAGTCGGAAGAAACGTACCCGTTTAACCCCCAGTCTCCCTTGAAGGTTCTCGAGAGGAGGTCGGAGCTGGCGCAGGCAGGGACACCGTTGATGGTGGTGTAGGCGCACATGACGCAGCTGGCCCGGCCATCCTCCACGCAGCTCTTGAAGGGCGGGTTGAAGGTGTCCGCCATGTCCTGGGCCGTCACCCTCGCGTTGAAGTTGTAGCGGATGGCGCCGTTCCAGGCCTCGAGGTCGTAGGCCGAGGCGTGCTTGCAGCACGCGGAGGTCTGGAGCACCGTCGGCGAGCTGCCCTGCAGGCCCCGCACGAACGCCACGGCGTACTTGCTCGCCGTGGTGGGGTCCTCGCCGGGGGTCTCCTGGCCGCGGCCCCACCGCGGGTCGCGGAAGATGTTCACGTTGGGTGACCAGATGGTGAGCCCCTCCGCCTGCCCGAGGTTGTACAGCGCCCGAGCCTCCGTCCCGATCGCCTGCACCGCCATTTTTCACCCATCGATCGCGTTAGTAAATAATCACAGGTAAAAAGAGTAGTACTGCATTTCATTCACATGGCAGGCAATTTGGACACTAGATTTGCAGGACAGATGGTTCCGGTACACGCGGGCGTTCGGTGCCCAGCTAAGTGGGATCACCTTTGCGGGAGTACAAAGTACCAACCCCATTAAAAAGAGCTGTAGTAATCCATCGATGAGATCAAAAAGAACATGGAGGGAGGCCACACAGTGACAAGTGACAAAGACGGGCACGTGTGGCATGAATGAGAGGGTTTACACTTATGGATCATCACTCGGTAACCAGGACAATGATTGTGTCCAAAATGCCAATTGCTCACGCTTTTATGCGTATCTATGGCAAAGTCAAAAGTGGTTCTCAAAAAGGTTACTAGCATCGCTGTCGAACCTTGCAAATTACTCCTACGTTCTATGGTCTCCAGACTGTGTCATACCACAAGGAGAAAACTTAGAGCACTTGTCTATATTGCTACCTATCTAGCTAGCGTGAGGATAGCTAGATCTTAGTCAACTAAGACTTAACCAAGTCGTGACATAATATAATAAAAGAAGAAAGAGAGAAACTAAAAGAATTTTCTGCATTGTTCTTCACATAAGATCTCATGAACATAGCATCGACTGAGACTTAGTCGACTGTGATTTAGCAATCCCACACTGGTTAAGTAGTAGCTGACATTATCACTGATTAATATCGGAGCCGGCCCAAACCAGCAACGCCCCCTAGCTAGCTACCACCAGGGACGCTGTACAAGATTTTGGTGGTGGGTACACTATAGCCATGCCAGCACAGGAATAAACATAGGTTGTTGGTTACGCACAAAAGGCTAGCTGGCTAAGCTGGACGTGTAGGCCTACATGCATGTTTGCTCGCTCATTCATTTTCCTATCGATAGGTAGCGATCCCAATGAACCAATTTGCTGCACACCGACCTTTTCCTGTAGTGCAATCATGTTACTTTCATCTGCACTTTCGGTTTACCGGAAATTAAGTTGTCCGTTTCTGTCCTGCCACTACGGAAGTGTAGCTAGTATGGGTTAATTGACGGAGCCTTAAGTAGCTAACTACTACTCCCTAGTGTCACAAACACTCTTATATTAAGGGATGGAGGGAGTACCTTGCAAAATCAAGATATAATCACATGCATGAGACAACATATTGGATTTTCTATCTCTGTTGCAAAAATTAGACTGAATTTCACATTTTACCCCTGCTTTGCCATTTTTTACGCTTATAAACTTTTAAACAGTTTGTCTCCCGAATGACCGTATTTAGCAAAAAAATTACTCCCACTACCTTTTCACTTTGATTATCTTATTAAAAATAAAGGACCCGGCCATACCGATCAAATGAATTAGCGGCTTTCTATGCATGCGGTTTTGTTACTGGTTTTGTTTTGCATCCGAACCGATCAAATGAATAAACCGGACCGGTTTTTTCTCTCTCAAAAAGGTGTACTTATGAACCGCTACGCCGAGTTGGTCCGGCTTAACCAAACGAGGAGGTGCACCTGCCTCCACGTCATGGCCACCAGGTCACCATCAGAGCGTCCTTCCGAGAGAAACTGGTGGGCGGGGCGGCGTCTCCTGGTAGACCACGAAGCAGGAGAGCACGACCACGATGTACGCTCGACGACTGGTGTGGTGGGAGAGAGTCCAAAACGCTGGATTCGATCGGAGCCTGTCCCACACCCCATCCTACCTACTCCCACCCGGACCAGTAACTACGCTTTCCAGCGGAGGGTGCGGCGTGCGTTGCATACCTGCCCGATGAGGTACCACAGCTGCTCGTCGAAGGCGGCGGCGCTGAGCAGCACCTGCGGGAAGCTGGTGATGGCGCGGACGGCGCCGTCGAAGTGCATGCCGTGGCCCCAGAAGGAGAGCCCGTGGAGCCCCTCCGACCACCACTTGTACGGCGGCACGCCCAGCCGCGGCACCCCCGGCGCCTCGTCGCCCAGCTGCGACACCTTCTCCGCCAGCGACAGCCGCGCCACCAGGTCCGCCGCACGCTGCGCAGGCGGCAGCCCCGGGTTACAGAACGCGTAGCCCTGCGTCGGGGCTCCCTGACCGCACGAGAACGGCGGGTTGCCGGCGGCGCACACCCGCAGCAATGCCAGCAGCATCGCCAGCGTGAGCGCCGCCATGTGGGCGGTGTGGTAGGAGAAGGCCCCCATGGAGTGTTCAGTTGTGGAGGGTGAGGAGAGACGTGAGAGAAGCTCAGTGGCGCGCGGCTCCTTTTATAGGCGTTCTCGGCCAATGGTCCGGTTGAAACTAGAAAGCTGGCTTTAACCTATTTTTTCAGCATCCGCTTGAAAGCTAGCTGGGTCTGGGCTCCATTCGGACGACACACCAGATGGTAATAAGATTCGGCGTAAGAACGGACCACGAGAGAGCTGTACAGCACATTACGTACTTTCCGTTGCCATGCCGTTCAATGTAGGTTCGATCGTGCAGCTCTCACAAGATTCTTGGACATGACTGCATCATTCGGGCCATGACTATCGGTGAATAAAGCCCCTGGTCGACATGCCTAGTACTCCAGTAAAGAACGATGGGGATCAAGAGGACGGACGTACGGTTGACATGGGCCTAGCCACCTAGGTTTAATTCTTTCTAAGCTAAGCCATGCATGCATGCATGAGGCGCCGTTAGCCTATTGCGCTTCATTTTCATGCAAGACGACAGCAACATTGACGGTGTCATATCGTCCGTGCTTTGCTGGTAGCCTCCCGTGCCATTAAATCCACCCTAACCACCCCTGACTAGATAAACGATGCCATCGGCCGGGTTTGATCGGTGTGGCACTGGCATGCACACAACAAAGGAGATCATGCCATCGATTTTGAGCGGTAGCATGCAGAGACAAGTGAAGGGATGCCATCAGTTTTATCGTTTTTCCAAGTGGAAGATAGACTCGTAGGATGGTGTGCCACGTTAGGAGCCGAGCTGGCTATGCAGGTGGAATGAGGTCACACGCACGCCATGTGTCTTGCTTATCTGTTTGCAGTTGTGTTTACATAGAATGACACATTGGCCTGCCTGTGTTCTCGTCGGTGGTGGTGTCCGCGATTTGCCCGACTGGCTTCACGTTCCCCATGCCACGGCTCCGATGGCGTCTGTGTTCATCTGGTGGTGGTAGTGGTGTGTCACGCATCAGTGTAGGCATTGGAGCACGGTGTAAAGGTGTTTGCGATGGCAAATGTGGCGATTGCGTTATCTACAAGAGCCATTCATTTTCCGTGTGCCCCACAAGATACTTACTTGGTAACTGCCATATTTCTGACATAGCCTGCGATAGTGAGCGCTCTGGGGGCATCTGCATAGGGCATGGAAAGAGTTTTTCAGCTCGGTACCACACACCGGGCATATATTAGTCATCTCCATGTTCCTAGCATACTTGATGTTCCAAATAGGTAAAGAAGTTGTGACCATTCTCCACGCAAAGGTACATACCTTAGGTGGAGCCGGGTACCTCCATAACGACGCCCAGACGATGCAAAATCCGATCCGTGCCTTGCTCGTGGCTCCTATAGAAGGTTGTTGAAGATCAACCAACACATAACAATAGGCACTCCTCACGGAGAAAATGTCATTCTTCTCCGGCGCCCATGCTATGAAGTCGTCAGCAAGCCGAGCGGAAGGCTCACTACGCAGAATTTCATCAATATCGCATTGGAGGAAAATGTTGTTGGATAAGGTCCAACCGCCGCGCACCACGCACATCAAGGAGCTACGACACCCACTTCAGGCGGCACCAGCCCTTGTGGTGACCAGAGTACTCAATGGGAGCCATGGGATCCATATATCCCTCAAAATTTGAATGCTCTCACCATTACCCACGCGACATGTAGGAGAAGCATTGCATGTGAACACCGCATCTTCTAGCCGGCCATTAGGATAATATTTTGCTCTAAGCACCTGAGCACAGCACTTGCCAAGCCAGGAGGGCTTGATTAAAGAGTCTAAAATCCCTAAAGCCAAGGCCACTGTGCCCTTTCACATTCCAATGAGATTTTACTTTTATTTTTTTGAGCCCCAATAAAATTATGCACCATCCTGTTTAGGTCATCACACACCGAGGAAGGTAGTTTGAAGACCCCCGTGATATAAGTAGGAATAGCTTGGGCAACGGACTTAAATTAAACCTATTTTCCAGTTTTAGCTAAATTTGCATCTCCGCAAATCATCATTCCTTTTGTTATTGCTTGCAAATTTTGAAACTTCCCTCTATTCGTTCTTCCTTCAGGTGTAGGTAGCCCTAAATATTTCTCCTTAAAACCGGCAGTAGTAACATGCAGAACCGAACGTACCACATCTCTTCTATTCTCGGTATAGGAGTTCATCAATTTTATCAGTTAGGGCTTCTTATTTCACATATATCTGCATTCATGAGCATTAATACCTCAAGCCTCGATCTAGACTTTTCACCTTCTTTTGAGACGTTTCCAATTTTTTACGCCAACTATGCAACAAACACATTAATTTAGCAAGAGATTTTTTTACGTCGCCCAAATCATGAATATTGTTTACCTCGGCCCAAGCATTCGCTATTATCTCCGGGATTGCAAGGCTCCCCTCCCACATCACTTCATACCGCATAGTACTCTTCCTTGGTAAGGTCTCAATCTCATGAAAGCAAGTAACAGTGAAGGGAAATGGTCCAATCTCGGACATATAAGATGTTAAACCGGGCTTTGAGAAAAAAATATTCCTCCAGTGTATATCTGCAACTCCTCTATCAAGGCATACTTTAACATTCGCATTATCATCACATTTGTCATGACATGTGTAGGGAATAAACCTTGTCCCGTCAGGTTGCACTTCTCAAGAATGCCTCGGAAGGCTAGGATTTGATCTTTAGACCTTGATGTAGCAGAAACATGCTCAAAACTTCGCATCGCCTCGTTAAAGTCACCTACAAGCAACCATGGAAGGTCAGATTGCAATTTTAGGTCTCAATAGCTGACCACATGAAGTGTGTATTCTCGGTTCTAGGTTCAGCATAGACTGGTTCATCATCCGAACAACAAAAACATGCACCTATATATCTATCTTGAGCGGCTTGAACACTTACACTGATAGATTCATGCCAATAAAGAGCTAACCCACCATAGTTACCATTCTTACACTGATAGATTCATGCCAATAAAGAGCTAACCCACCACAGTTACCATTACTACTAACACGTTCAAAACCTCTTAAACCAAGCCTAGCCTTGTATCTTTTCACTTTCCCCCTTTTCTGTCTAGTATAACATAAGAACATTCATTGCTTCCGGTGGTGCTCCAGCCTGGAGCCCGGCGATCTATCATTAGTGAAACTCCTTGCACTATTTAATTCCTTCTTTGACCTCTTCAGGTCCCTTTCACGAGTCAGGGTCAAGGCACCATCCTCAATTCCTGAGTTCTGACCATCAAGCTTTTGCATCATGTCTTCTATTTTTTCACCAGCAGAAGTTCGTGGTGCCAGTAACTCCCGCTTGCGCTTCTGTTCGGTGTTCAACCAATCATGGTCCGTCGTCTTTCCAGCTTCAACATTAACAACTGCCTTAACATCATTATTGGCATGCTCTGCATTGCATTGCCTAATAATTTCCAGTTGACGCAAGAGCTCTTCTTTGTCAAGATCATCCTCATGAACATATTCCAGCTCGTGGTCATGGCTTTCATAGTCTTGATCATCTATTTCAGAGCATTCATCATAGTCCAAGCACCTGATCATCTCCCTCGACCGCGACCAGAACCTCGAGCATGGCCACGACCACCACCTGACCGCATGAACCAATTTGGAAGCATATCTTTCAAGTACAGAGTGAACGGATAATAAATTCCATCTCCACATTCCATATCCAGGTTCCCAGCCATACCACAGAAAGCTTGCCTTTTACTATCCCTAACCATTGATACAACATTTTTCAAGGGCTTCCTTACATCCAGATGAACTCTAGCTCGGTTTAAAATTTCAGAGAGATCATTAAGCGGCTACCCCCACGAAACAAATTCGCCTACTTTAGATGCCAAAGACTTCACGATTGAACTATAGCCATATGATAGACCATGTATTTGAATCCAAATCTTAAATGAGTTCAACTAAATCAACGACAGCGTAGAGAAACCATCATATGCAACCATCATGGCCGGGTTGTCTCGGATGGTTCATGGAACACATAGACTGTGTTGTGAACATGTTGTTTCCAAGCAATCTGAACTTCACATCCTTAGCCAAATCCCATGTTATTATCATATTTTTGTAAAACCAAAACTCGCTGAACTGCTTCTCCGCATGAACTCTCACAACTGCTAGCAATCTAGTAGCTTTCGTTGGCGGCAGATCTTTCATCTCGTAAACAACATCATCTAGGTCTTCTTTTGTAAGTCCTAGACGCTTCATCATCTCATCCTGATCATGCACGCTCAATTTGGATGTACTCGATGCCACGGTGCAAAACCCTAACCCATAGGACAATAACCAGGAGCCCCAATCCCCGTCCAAATGAAGCCCCAACTAGCAGATCACCCAGGGACGGGAAACGATACAAAGGTCACCCCTTGATCAGCCCGAGTTACAACTACCAACCGGAAGGCTCTATCAGAGGTTGGAGGTGGGAGGGTTCTCGACGCTGTCGGCGGCACGAGGAGAGAAACCCTAACGAGAGGGGGATATCTTTGTATATGCGGTGTCCTAGTATGGCATATATTTGTATATGTGGTGTCCTAGTACGGCAAATGCCCCAATACGAAGTAGACAACTTTGAAAATAAAGTTTTCACAAAAAATGAAGATTATTTAGTGTATGTGATGATGTATCATATAACTAAGGATTATTTGATAATAACAAGATGGCAACGTAGCCCAAAATGCTGCCTCTACGACTCCACAATCATGATGAGATAATTAATTATTATTAATCTATCGATATTGAATGTCAGTTTGCTCAGCCGTGCACGTAGGTTGCATCTAAAGTATGTATATATCCTACCCAAATATGATGTTTGGTACGTGAGTGTCGATATATATGGAACTTGATAGCAAGTGCGAATGATATTGCCTTTGATAAGGTATAAAAATAGATTTTTCATGTGCAAGTACACATGGGTTCCATACCCAATATACACGTCGGCGATCGCATATTCTAGGATCATAGCAGTTTTAGCATAGAATATAAACTCTTTCATTATAGACACGGAAATATAATGATACAAATATTACTGCCTCTAGGGCATATTACCAACACGTGTTGTTTCCAAGTGGTCTGGACTTCACATCCTTAGCCAAATCCCATGCTATTCTCATATTTTTGTAAAATCAAAACTCGCTGAACTCTTCCATATGAACTCTCACAACTGCTAGCCATCTAGTAGCTTCCACTGGCGGCGAATCTTTCATCTTGTAAACAACATCATCTAGGTCTTCTTCGGTAAGTCCTAGTTGCTTCATCATCTCATCCAGATCGTCCTGATGATGCACGCCCGATTTGGATGTACTCAAAGCCATGGTGCAAAACCCCTAACCCATAGGACAAGAACCAGGATCCTCAAGCCGCAGCCAAATGAAGCCCCAGCTAGCAGACCAGCCAGGGCCGGGAAACGATGCAAAGGTCGCCCTTTCTTCAGCCGGAGAGCTCTATCAAGGGTTGGGAGGTCTCGATGCCGTCGGTGGCGTGACGAGAGAAACCCTAATGAGTGGGGGATATCTTTGTATATGTGGTAGACAATGCTGAAACTAAAATTTTCACTGAAAATGAAGATAATTTAGTGTGTGTGACGATGTATCATATTAACCAAGGATTATCTGATTATAACAAGATGGCAACGTAGCTCAAAATGTTGCCTCTACGGCTCTACAATCATAATGAGATAATTAAGTACTATTAACCTATCAATTTCGATTGTCAGTTTGCTCAGCCGTGCACGTAGGTTGCATCTAAATTATTATTTTTTATGTGGAAATTAGGTATATATTCTACCCAATTAATATGTTTGGTACATGATTGCCGATATATATGGAACTTGATAACAAGTGCGAATGATATTGCTTTTGATAAGGTATAAAAATATATTTTTCATGTGCAGGTACACATGGGTTCCATACCCAATAATCCAATATACACGTCGGCGATCGACGTGCGAACTGCAAGCTCCTAGATAGATAGCGTTCACGCCATGGCGTACGTCTTCATTTTCTGCTTCCGGAGTTCCTTTCTCACTCTTTCTCTCAGTGACACAACGTGTTGCGTCCGGGTTTTTTCCTGTGCTAATTGCATTGTGTGACTTTGGCTATTTCGGTCAAGAGTCGAGCTGGACTCCATCCAGAGGAGATAGATAGGCATAATCCGGAGCCTGAATGGACCACGAGAGAGCCGTATGGCAAACTACTTGATCCCACAAGATTGATGAACATGGCTGGATGGTCTCATGGCTGTCATCAGTTAATAAAGCCCCTGAGCTATTTTCCTAGAAGTAGTAAAGAACAAGGAGACGAGGAAGGCGTACGATCGACACGGACATGGCTTGTACCGGCGCACCTCCGTCCGAATCCAGTGCCGGCCTTTCCTATATACGTGCATGGCCGGTGCAACCGACCGGTGAAAAGCACTGCTTCGTTCCGGTGCAATGGCGCCGGCGCAGGTTCCTTTCGACGCCGTGCGGCGCCGCTGCCACTTCCTTTTCATGCAAGCAAGGCGACGGTAGCATGCATGTGAAGGCCCTAAAAGAAAGAATATGTGAAGGGTCGCACGCACTCGCGCGCCGACAGTACGTAGTACGTGCCATCCTTCTCCTTCGTGCTTTGCTGGTAGCCTCTCGCGTCACTAGATCCGCTCCAACCACCTCCGAGTAGGCGATAAGCACGCGGATAACAAGGGCGATGCCATGCATTTTGATCGGTGGCATGGTAGGGACTTGGGAGGATATGTTTCTTCCGAGTGGAAGATAGGCTTTTATTTAGGATCTAGCCATATATACAAATTCGCACGTCACATCGGCTTTTCGAGGGAAATGATTCGGAGCACTGACTGACACAACATAAAGAGAGGTCACCAGGAGTAAGGTTGCAGCATGCACACAGACCAGCATAACTAACGAACGGAGACAGGTACGGGGTCGTGTCACACGTACTCCGTATCAGCGTCGACCCGTCTGGCATCCACATCCAGTACACCCGTCAGGGTCACGTATGATATGATCCAGCTCTACGTATAGCCTAATCTTATCTTCATCTATACCACATTGATAAATGGTTAAAAGATTACAGCTGAGCGGCGCGGCCCCGCAGAGAATCAACTTGACGGTGCGTGCGTGTCAATAATTGACCCTCGTCTCGCTCGGCTAGTTCGTTAGGTGTCGCTTACAACCGATTCATCAAGGAGAACTCAACTGAAACATAAAGCGGCACAGCTAGCGCAGTACCACGGCGTGCTGGTGCTTGCTTCCGCCAAACGCATTCGGCGCTTTATGTAACTAACTAACTGGACAAGGGTAGTTACATGTGTTGGCAAAACACCAGGGCCCGCCACTAAGGATGTCCTCCCGTACGCATGGGCTTCCATCATAGAGTACATGTTTGAGCATCTCAGAGTTAGAGGGACGCGTTGCTAGACCGAAAACTATCGCGGGGATATTCAGGGTTAAGGGGTGGAGTAATTATCGTTGACACTCACATGCATGAGTACTCAATTGTGTATATGTACCCGTGATCTTCATGCTCAGAACACTGAATGCATGCATGCGGAGTACTACCAAATACTAAGTTGTTTGTCAATGACCGAAGAATATGACAGCTCGTACTTTGCACGTGGGAGTCAGGGGATGGGCGACCTTGCGCGTCTCGCCTCTAGCGATTGCGCCGCCCCCGTCCTCGCGCCCCTCGCCGGCGGCTTGCTTCCCGTCCCTGTCCCCCCCCCCCCCCGGCTCCTCCGGCGGCAACGCCCCGGCCCTCCCCACCCTCGGCCCCGTCCTCTCCCGCCCCTCGCGCGGACGGCCTGCGGTGGGCGGACGTGGCTGCGGAGGAGGATCTCGCGGATGCTGCCGCGGCGGCGGCAGGCGCTCGCCTCCCTCCCCGGCGTTTCGGTGACCGGCTAGCTGAGGCCGTCGCCGCTTCTCTCCCAGCTGCTCCCCCGGCCGGTGATGCGATCCCCTGTTCCGGCCCCCTCATCGCTGACCCCCCGTCGATTCCCTCCCTGCTCCCCCTCCCCGTCCTTTGCAGCGCGGCGGCTCCCGCCCATCTGCACCACCTTCCCCACCTCCCCCTGGCGCTGGCAGCGGTGCTAGTCGTCGGGGTCGTGGGGCCCGGTCCTTGAACTGGGGGGTGGCCGGACGGGCCGATCTCGGGATGGCGGCGCTCTCGTGGCGGCGTTCTGCCGACGCTCGTCGATCCCAGCGGCTGGAATTGGCCCCTCCCTCCTCGGCTCCGGCCGCTGCAGTGCGTGGGGGCCCAAAATTCCGCGCTTTCCGGCCGGTCCGGGCCGTGCCGTGCTCTCCGTCGGCGCCGGCGGCGCTGCGGTCGCGGGTGGAAACCCTTCCCTCCCCCCACGCGCCCCCGTGTGGTGGGCTGGGCCGACGTGGGCCTTGTGGGCCGGCCACGTCGGGGGGGCTCCTTCCCTCTCCCTGGCCTTCCTTTGTTGGGCCGGCCCAAGCTGGGCCGAGCGGGTCTCTCCCCTCCCCCGGCCCAACCCAGCTCCCCTCCTTAGGGTTCTCGCAGGACGCTGGCCCCCCATCCCAGCCCCGTCCCACATCCCCCTCGCCGCCACCCCACCTCTCCCTCGCGCCCTCCCCCGCATCGCTCTCCCCGCCGACCGCCTCTCGTGCTCCGCCCCTCGCCCCCATCTGCCAGCCCCTCATGG
Source organism: Triticum aestivum (assembly GCF_018294505.1). NCBI lineage: Eukaryota > Viridiplantae > Streptophyta > Magnoliopsida > Poales > Poaceae > Triticum > Triticum aestivum. The sequence goes on along the minus strand of NC_057805.1, from coordinate 420,793,448 downwards.
CCCGCGATGCCGGTGACGGCGAGCCGCGCCCAAAGCGCCATGCGCCGGGCCGCGATGTGGCCCCTCGGCCGTCGCCGGATGGCCCGCGTCGGCAGGCCGAACTTCGGGAGGCTTTGGTGCGCGGCAAGGACGCATCGCCGTCCGAGGGTTCTGACTGGCGCGCGGCCCGCCCCCGGGAGCGCTCCCCCTCTTCTTGGCGTGGCCGCGGCCGGGATCGGGATCGCCCGTCTCCCCGTCGATCCCGGTCGCCACCCCGGTCTGGTCGTTCTGAGGCCTCCCCGCCCCGGCGCTACGACCCTCCCCGCCGCCAGGCCCAGTTCCCTCCGGCCGGCCCCAACAATGGCAACAACCGCAATGGTCGTGGTGCGTTCGCTAAGAAGAAGAAGAAGAAGCGCGGAGCGCAATCTCAGCTGGGTGGTCCGGCCTCCTCAGTCACCCACCCACCCGTTCCGGCCGTCCCCCCGCCTGCTGTGTCGGCTGCTACGTGCTTCAACTGCGGGGTGGCCGGGCACTGCCAGGTCGACTGTACTCAGCCCCTGGCCTGCTTCCGCTGCTCGAGGACTGATCATCCCGCCGTGCTCTGCCCCGACCACCAGCCCATTAGGGCGCTTGGGCTGTTCGGTTATGCGCTTGACGATCTGGGCTTCTTCCAGATGGACCTCCCCGCGACCCGGGCCGCTCCGCCCATGTCCGCTCTCATCTCGGTCTTGGACGGCAAGACGGCGTCCCCGGCCATCATCTCCGACGAGCTTCGCCACCTGTTCAACCCGGACTGGGATTGGGAGGTCTCCCCGATCTCCGACCGGGAGTTCACGGTGATCTTCCCCGACCCCGTCAGCCTTCGGTATGGCACCCACAGCGCCAGACTCACGCTCGCCCTCAACCAGCTCTCAGTCCGCATCTCGGTCCCCTCGGTGGACCCTCTCGCCGTGGCCACCCTGTCCACGGTCTGGGTGCAGATTCGTGGGCTCCCCGCTCCTGCCCGCGACGAGGGTGTCCTCCGGGGCTTGTCCCGCATGCTGGGCAAGTTTGTAGCGGTGGACTGTGCCTCTCTGCCCAAGGGCCCGGCTGTGCGGATGCAGATTAAATCCCCCGACCCCTCCAAGCTCAAGTCGACGATCCGCATGTTCTTCAACGACATTGGCTACGACCTGCACGTCTCTGTTGAGGGTGGGACTCCCACTGATCCCCTCAACCCGGAGGCGGGAGGTGGCGCCGCTCCAGGATCAGATGGGGGGGCTAACGCTCCGGGCTCCCCCCGAGATCCCCATCGCCGCTCTCCCCGCTCTGAGGCCTCTGACGACGAATCGTCTGATCCGGAGGATGATGGGCCTCCCGCTGGCTCCTCCCACCCCTCGACCACCCACAGTGTGGGTCACGGCGCCTCCGATGACGATCCTGCAGACGATTGTGAGGACATCGCGGCGATCGCAGCCATGCTCGACGAGGCCGCCACCCTCCCCCCTGGCGCCACTCTCCCTCCACCCTTCCTGCCTCCGTTGTCCGCATCTGAGGAGGAGGAGAGCGAGGTCAGCCGGGGTAGCATGGAGGTCCGTCCTCCGTCCTCCCCGCAGCTGGTATCCCCAATGCCAGGCCGGGAGGACTTCTTGGTGCCATCGCCTCCGGAGTCTCCCGTGGCTCGCCCCCTCCCCCGTCTTCCAGGCTCCCCAGGTCTCGGGGCCGTCCTCGCTCGGCCTCTACTCCGGTTTCCTCTGCCCGAAAGAGTGCCAGGCTTGGGGCGGCGTCGGGACTTTCCGGGACGTCCCCGAACACGGTGGAGAAGGCTTCGCGACGTGCCGCTATCCGCAACCTTGACTCAGGTCCGTCTGTCTCCCAAGCCCCTTGCTCTGATTCTGAGGATTTCTGTGATGCATCCTTTTTCGCTCTTGCTGGGGTTCCTCTTGGTCACCTTGCCAAGGTAGCGGCTGATTCGGCTATTGTGTTCCGTGGCGAGAAGGGCCCGGCCCTTGAGCAGCTTGCGTCCCTCCAGGCAAAAGAAATCCTGGAGGGCCACCTCGCAGCCACTAGGGCCCGCGAGGCGGCAGCAGCTGCGGAAGCCCCCACCCCTCCACCTCGCCGTCCCCGTGGTCGTGTCCACCCTGAGGCCGACCCTGGTGAGGTCCGTGGTCGTACTCGGTCTCGCACTGCTCAATTACGCCGTGCTCTTAGCGCTGCTTCCACTGTTGGGTCCAGGGAGGACCCGTTAGGCGAGTGATCATGCGCGCTCTTTTTTGGAACCTGCGGGGCTTTGGCCATGATGGCCGCCGCAGGCAGCTCATAGATTACATGCGTGAGGAGGCCATTGATGTGGTGGCGATCCAAGAGACAATGCGCACTGAGTTCTCTCTAGTGGAACTTGAGCGTCTTAGTAGACACCTTTTCGCCTGGCACTGGTTGCCATCTAGTGGGGTGACAGGTCACTCCGGTGGCATCCTTTTAGGTGTGAAGGATGCCACCTTTGAGGTGGGCTCCATGGACCGTGGAACCCACTTTGTTAGCATGGAAGTCTGGGAACGTGACGTGAACTTCAAATGGGAGATCATAGTGGTCTATGGTCCGGCCGATCACAGTCGATCCGCCGCCTTCTTGGCAGAGCTTCATGCCAAGATCTCCTCCGCGACCCTCCCGGTCGTGGTTGGAGGCGACTTCAACCTCCTTCGATCCGCTGAGGAAAAGAATAACTCTCGGGTGGATTTGGCCGGGATGCGTCGTTTCAATGACTGGGTCGCGGATCTGGGTCTTCGTGAGCTAGATAGGGTCGGGGCTCGTTTTACCTGGACTAATCGATAGGTCTCCCCGACCCTTAGCGTGCTTGATCGGGTGTTTGTCTCCCCGGATTGGGAACTTCGGTTCCCTTTGGCCTCTCTTCAGGCCATTACCCGTATTGGTTCTGACCACGTCCCCTCCTCTTAGCCTCTATGGATGAACGGCCTCGCCCTCCCCCGCGGTTCCGTTTCGAGAACTTCTGGCTTCGGCAACCAGGCTTTGTGGAAGCCGTCCAGACTCACTGGGTCTCGGCTCGCGCCGAGCCCCATAGGCAGATGTCAATCCTCGATGAATGGCATCATTTGTCCAAACGATCCCGACAGTTCATGAAGGGATGGGGGGCGAACATTGGGAGAGATCTTCGTATTCAGAAGGCTTCCCTCCTCGAGGAGATCCGGGACCTTGACCTCCGCGCAGATATCTCAGGGATCTCCGCGGAGGAATGGATGCATAGATATAATTTGGAGGACTCCCTTATGGAGATTTACTCCAAGGAGGAAGAGTTTTGGCGCCAACGCGGCTCCATTAACTGGGTGCTATTTGGGGATGCCAACACTGCTTACTTCCAGGCCATCGCTAATGGCCGTAGGCGACGTTGTTCCATCCCTCTCCTTTGGGAGGGTGGACAGTTGTTTCAAGATCCTCAGGCTATCCGCCTGCTAGTGGACGACTTTTACAAGTCTCTATTTCAGGGACGGCAGCGGAATGGTGTCGCCTTGGCCGACCATATCTGGTCACGCGACCAACAGAATTCCCCCGAGGAAAATGCAACCCTGCTGGCCCCCTTCGATGCTGCAGAAGTGGAGACCTTTGTCAAGGTTATGAACCCGATGTCGGCCCCAGGCCCCGATGGCTTGCCGGTTCGCTTTTTCTAGGCCTTCTGGCCGATGGTCAAGGATATCATCCTTGATTTGTTTAGCGAGTTCTCTAGGGGCACCCTAGACATGTCCCAACTCAACTACGGGATTATCTCCTTGATTCCCAAGGTACCGGGAGCGGCGGACATTAGACAATTCCGTCCGATCACAGTCCTCAATGTGATTTTTCGGATCCTCGCTAAAGGGTACGCCACTAGGGAGGCCCTTATTGCTCCCCGGATTCATCACCCGAACCAGTCGGCCTTCACAAAAGGGAGATATATCTTAGATGGGATCCTTGCCCTCCATGAGATTATCCATGAGGTTAAGAGCAAACACCTCCGTGCGGTCTTTTTCAAGATCGATTTCCATAAAGCCTATGATACTGTTCACTGGTCCTTCCTTCGGGAAGTGTTGCTGAAACGTGGCTTTGACCCCCACTGGGTGGCCCGGGTGATGCAATTAGTTACGAGTGGCCGGACGGCTGTTAACATCAATGGGGAGGTTGGACCTTACTTCATGACTGGCCAAGGGGTCCGGCAGGGAGACCCGATCTCCCCATTCTTATTCAACCTTGTGGTTGATGCGCTCGCCTCGATTCTGGACTTGGCCAAGCGTGCGGGTCACATTAGAGGGGTTTGCCCTCATTTGGTGACTCCTGGGGGTTTGACCCATCTCCAATATGCGGATGACACCATTATGATGGTGGAGGGATCAGATGAGGATATTCAAAACCTCAAATTCCTCCTCCTCTGCTTCCAGGAAATGTCGGGCCTCAAAATAAACTTTGCCAAGAGCGAGGTAATGGTCATGGGATATTCCCAAGGGGAGGCCCAGCGGATTGCCAACCGTTTGAACTGCCGCTTGGGGTCCTTCCCGATGACTTATCTAGGCATGCCCCTTAGTGATGCACGACTCCTGGAAAAGGATCTCCGTCCAATAGTCGCCAAGCTCCAACCTAGAATGGAGCCTTGGCAAGGGAGATGGCTTTCCAAAGCCGCTCGAGTGATTCTAATGAACTCCTCCCTTATTAGCCTACTGATGTATATCATGGGATTCTATAGCCTACATGAATCCCTTCATCAGGAAGTTACCAAACTACTCTCCCGCTTCTTTTGGGCGGGAGAGAACAATAAGCAGAAGTACCATATGGTCAAATGGTCTGAGATCTGCAAACCTAAGGACCAGGGGGGCTTGGGGGTCATCTCCTCCAAGCGTATGAACATTGCCCTCCTGTCCAAATGGCTTTGGCGGATCCAAACTGAGGAGGGCGGCCTGTGGCTTCAGATTATACGTGGGAAGTACCTTCGCGGGCAACCATTAGCGTTTGCCTCTAGGTCTGGAGGCTCCCAATTCTGGCAATCGGTGATGTCTTTGTTACCGGTTCTGCGCATTGGGACCTCCATCCAGATAGGCTCTGGGGCTGCCACACTTTTTTGGCTGGATAGATGGGCGGGACCTCGCCCCTTTGCAGAGCGGTTTGTTGCTCTATTCTCTCTCTGTGTTCGCCCACAGATCTCTGTGGCCGCGGCCCTAGAGAACCTAGGCGCGATTGCCTTCCGCCGCACCTTCGGGGCGGTCGAACTCTCGCAATGGGATGAATTACTTGAATGCATTGCCCTTCATCCTCCTTCTCTGGAACCGGATTCGCTCTCCTGGCACCTCGAGCCAAGCGGTAGATTTTTGACTAGATCTCTGTACCAGGCGATTGTGCCAACTCCTGGTCCAGTGGAGCTCATGGTGCTCTGGGAGATCAAACTCCCTCTGAAGATCCGTATTTTTTTATGGCAATGGGTGAGAGGACGCCTCCCCTCAGGCACCGAGGTCCGTAAGCGTAATGGACCTGGGGATGGTCTATGCCCCATTTGTCTGGTACCGGAAGATTGCAACCACATCTTCTTCCGGTGCCCGGCAGCTCAGTTCTTATGGAGTTGCTTCCGGGAGGTGGTTGGGGGCACATGGTGCCATGACAACCTCCCGGATTTGTTCGGGGAGGTCTTTCGACTTCCCGGGACTAGGCGCGCCCCTATTTGGGTCGCGCTAGGTACCCTTGCCTGGTCCCTTTGGTGTACCCGCAATAAATTAGTCATCGAACGAGTGATTCCGTCCCGTGTGACTGATGTGATCTACCAAATGTGTGGCTTCTTGCAGCTATGGAGACCGCTTAGTAAGCGGAGCGACCGAGGCGTCATCGACAACATCATGGCGGGTCTTCATGCCTCGGCGGCGTCTTTTGCTCCTCCCCCGCCGCCTCCCCGCCCCCTCCTGAGCCAGATTAGCTTCTCCTAGTAGTCTTATTTGGGGCTTGTCTTGCTGTGCCCCCAGCATGATTCTATGACTTATTGTACTTGAAACTGTTGTGTTGGATGCTTGATGGTATGCTTTATAATATAACGCGGGGAAACCCTTTTTCGTAATGCATGCATGCTCTATTGTTCACTTGTGTAACGAGCTGCATGACTTAACATCAATGCCCCTTGCGAGATGCGCTAACTGAGCAGTCTGAGCTAGCCGAGATAATATTTGAGCTCATTATTGTAACGAGTCCTGCCGAGTCAGCTTGACTCATCATTCACCCCTATTCTGGGTGCATCACTGTCTCATGTCAACAAAAAAGAAAGGCATATGGTGCCCACAACAACTTTTAGCATAAAAATCAACACAACACCGACAAAATTACAATGATTATTATTCATGCCTAAGATCTAACAAATGATGTTACTTTAGATAGATATCTGGATAGATATCTGGACATACTTTGATGTTGAGCAACGAACGAACATTACGCAAATCCGCACAAAAATCCCCCATGATGTATCTCCATTGTGAGCAGCTCTACAATCGTCTTGTTAGGGAAAAGAATGCAAATTGATCACTTAACATGAGTTGATCGACACGAAACCAAAAGACTGGAACCCTAGTTCTTGAATTGGACAACGATGGTACAAAGGTTAGCCTAAATTGAGTAAATCATCAACGTAAACATCTGTGTCAAAGAAGCGCTCATTTCTATGAATTGGGGAAGCAAACATAATATCCGGTCAAAATTTCAAATGAAAATACAAATGGGTTTTAAGATTCTTACCATGTTCTAGAGCAGGGTGGCCAGGTCATCATCATGTTGTCGTTGTGGCCATCGCAACTAAAGCAACACCTCTTCCCCCCATGAGTAGAGCTATGCTCGCTGCCAATAAAGCCTACCACCGGTAGTCACCACAAAATCACCTTGGCGGAGACCTCTCGTGAGGGAAAAGGAAAGAAAGGCTAGGCAAGTGAGAGTGACAGCATTATATGTGTGTATATGCAAAATTAACTAGCATTGTGTTATCTCTATGGAGCCTCACTCATATTTTGTCATCATTTTAAAAAATAGATCCAGGAAAAGAAGTACAGACAATCAACCTCATATCCCTCAAATGCGAGTACGAAAATCCACTAATACTCTCCGATGACACATGCATTAGGCCACTTGTCACCACATTAGGAGTTTGGCATGACCTTTGCAAAAGATACCCCTTAAATAGTGATTTCGGGCAAACGTGCAAACCCCAACAAGTACATGGGCCGGTCCACACGGGCTTCACTACTATTTTCCCTTCCAGTTTAAGGAACGTTTCCATTTGGTTTTTTCCTTTTCAATTTTCGAATTTTTTAAACGTATTTTTTTTCTCATTTTAAATGCCTGAATATTTTGAAAAATTCTAAATATTTTAAATTTGCAAACATTTTTAAGAATTTAGGAACATTTTCAAAATTCTAAGCACATTTCACAGATTTTTGAACACCTTAAAGATTCAATAATTTTTTGTATAAGAACTAGAACATTTTTTAAATTCATAAGAAATTTTAATTTTTTTATTATTTTCCAAAATTCACGAAGACACTTTAAATTCTTAAACATTTTTCAAAATTAATCAAAATTTTGTAAAAGAAATTGTAATTTTAATCTTATCAAATTCATAAAATATTTTTTATGAATATTTAATTTTCAGTAAAAATAAAATGGATAAAGCAAAAAATAAAAAGAAAGTAGCGAAATAAAAATAATACAGAAAGGAAATGGAGAAAACAGGCACCATGCCCCGGCACTGGGCCAGCTCAAAGCGCGTAGGAATACGTGTTTTGCTCGAGCCGCGCAGATAGGAAATCCTGTATGTATCACAACAAACAATTTCTCAAAAAAGAACTACTATTCACAACAACCTAACCTATGTCCATAAAAATAACCCAGATAGAACAAAATTCAACTCCCTGGGCTATAAAGTTTGCGAGAAAAAACAGGACCTCCTATATAAAGCCTTTAGCGTCGTATAGATGGACGTCATGCAGGCAGGCTTTAGAATGAGGCCCATTAACGATATTCTGCATTTTCGTTGTTTCTTGTATTGAGGGGCTCGTTTGCTTAACGATATTTTCCTTCGATTCTCTCATTTTTTGCCTCGGTTCTTTAGTTGGTTTTCTGTTTTAGCATAAAAACACTAAGTATTTTTAAAATGCAACCACTTTTATTTAGAACATTGCGTTTAAAAAAATGTGTGCCATGTATTAATAAACATTATCTTATACTTAAAAAATATTTAGTGCATATTTAGAAATTGTTCATTGTATATTAGAAAAAGTTAACCATGTAGTAAAAAATGTTCACCATATATAAAAATATATTCAACATACATTAAAAATTCTTGAATGTGTATTTAGTGTTCAATGTACAACAAAAATATTGTACAAAATGTAATTTAAAAGGGCAAAAAAGAAAGAACGAAATAAAAGCCCAAAAATAATTGAATCGCCTGTGAGATTTTTTTTTTTGTATAACATTCTGACAAAAGCTACCTGCTTGGAGTTGCCAAAATAAATAATTTGTTTTGACAATTAGAAATAAATAAATCAGTGACTAGTTCAATGCTGAGTTTAAAGTATTTGCGAAGAATAGACCAGGCCCAAGATATTCCATTAGTAAAAATAGCACGTAGCTTATCAAAAATCTACTCCCTCCAGATTCTCAAAAAAGAAACTAAGGCATGGTTTACTTTTTTTTCGCCGCACAAATTTTACTATGACTTTCATTTAATGTATGTCCACAAAATTAGTGTAAACATATAGGAAACAGAACTATTTTTGCAAGACAATTACGATGATGTCGTTTTATACATGTTCAATGTATATACTAGTTTGATAAATGGTCAAAGTCGTGCATCAAATACAACGCAAAGTCAAACAGGCCTTACATTTTAGGAAGGATGATCTTAGAAACCAACTTATGTGGCAAAATAGCACTTCAAGAAAATTTTGCTTATGTGGCAAAGAGTTAATGAGAAGTGGTAACATAATATGTTACTGTAACATAGCGCTTTTCAAAACAATATGAGTCTACAAGCTAATAAATGAAGTCATCTATAACACTAGTATTATGTTACTTTGCACTATGAAAATGGTAACTTAGACTAGTGTCATATGCATGACACTAGCATAAGTTATGCCCCACTATGACCAGCCTAACAAAAGGAAATCGACTTAAACGGAGAAACTGAACCACCTGTGACAAGATGTAGCAAAAGTGAATTCTTTGGCAGCATTTGAATTTGAGGTGCAAGTTCAAACACCATTTTTTTCAAGATAAAGGGAATTGCAAGTACGAACACAAGCAGATGACATTACATTTGCTTCACATCCATCGTTCTGAGATTACACGCAGGCGAAATTTGTGACACCTGACACGGTTCGAAACCCTGGCGCGCTTCACTTGTACTTCATGTTCAGCGCCTTCCCCAGGGTCAGGCAGCCCGGCGACGCAGGCGGCCTGGCGCCGCCTCTCTTCCCGCCTCCTGGTGCCTGGGACGGCGTCGGCCGCCGCCAGGAAGGCGCGGCGGGGGTGCTCTCCACGCGCCTTAGGCGACCGTCCTCCCCTGGAGCGCGTGGCCGCGGCGTGCGCTGCTTCGTCTGGATCTCCTCCCGCAGCTCCCTCTCCAGCGCCGCCTTGGCCTCCTCCGCCAGCTCGGCCCGCCTCGTCGCCTCCTCCAGGCTGAACCTCAGGTCGCTGATCTCCGCCTGCGCCGCGTGCAGCCTGTCGTCCTTGAGAGCCCCGCCGTCGGGCTCCTTCGCCACGAGCACGTACCCGTCGCCGAGCCTGTCGACGTCCACAGCCTCCTTCGTGTACAACTCGCCGTCGCCATCGGCCTCTTTGGAGTTCTTCACCTTCACGATCTCGGAGACAAAGCCGGCACCTGCAGTCTCTGACTCTAAGCCTCTCTTTGCTGCCAGGTTCTCACGCATGCCGATCCCGGCGTCCATGAACTTGCAACACTCAGAGTTCACGCTCTTGAAATCCTCCATCGGGCTTTCAGGCATGAAACGAACTCTCCTTCTCTGTCCTGCCTGAACTTGCACGACATCAGCAGACGTTGCAACGTTGATATTCCCGTCACCAGATTGAATGTTTCGACAGTCCTCCCTCGGCAATTCAATGTCAAAATAGGCTTCTGCAACTTCTGGACAGCCATTGACAAGATCAGCAGCGACTTCTCCTCGTGGTTCTTGGCTTCCCTTGTCATTGTCAGACTTGCCAGCATTGACGTCGACGTGGTCGTCATCAAAGACCCACCCGTGTCGGCAGGGTTTGCCCCAGCATCGCCGTCGGCATGGCGCACCGCCGTCGAGGCCGGAACCATGACCCGTTCTGACACCGAGACGTAAAGGTCCTTGAGCTGTATGAGCTCAGACCGCAGACACTCGACCTCCACCGTTTTGGCCAGCAGCTCCCCCTCCATGCCCTCCATCGTCTCCTTCTGCCTCCTGATGGTCTTCAGGTTCTTGTCAGAGCTGAACAGCTCGAGCGTGACTTCCTGGAAGTACACGGACCGCTCCTCCTCCGCCCTGATGGCCGCGACGGCCGACTCCAGCACGGCCTCGTTGAGCTCCAGCACGCGCATCAGCCCGTCCCGCGCGCTCTCCCGCTCCAGGATCCGCCGCGTCTCCATGGACTCCACCTCCCCGAGCACGTACGCGTTGGCGCGCTTCACGGCGTCGAGCTCGTCCACCGCGACGTCAAGCTCGTCGCGCAGCGCCTCGCACTCGGCCGCCGCCTGGGACTGCCTGGTGGTGATGGCGACGTTGTCGGCCTCGAGCTCGGTGATGCGGCGGTGCGCGTCCAGGCACGCCCGGTCGTACTTCTCCGAGAGCTCCTGCATGGACTTCCGCAGGGCCTCCAGTTTCATGTGCGCCTGCTTGTTCTCGCTCTCCTTGGCCTCCAGCTGCAGCTTGCAGGTCGCCAGCTCCTTGGTCACGACGTCGATCTCCTGCCCCTGCACTTGCAAACAACACGCGTCAGATAAGATCGACGGATTTGAGAAGGAACTAGATATGCAGTTGTGTGATTGTGCGAAGCAGTGAATTGAGTAACCACGTACGTTTCTGTCAGGGCTGCTGAACCTGCTGTGGTCGCTTCTCTGCTCGAAGAGATTCAGGGCGGACTGCACAGATTCTAGGGGCCTCGTGTCAATCTCGGCCATCTGTACGTACGTACGACTGGTTGCCTTGTGTCGATTCAGTCAGTCCTAGTGTAGTCTCCTGCACGAGTTGGACAAGAAGCATGCTTCAAGCGTAATATACTGATTAAAATGATGCCAGATGCCTATCTTAACTCAACAAGTTAACACCAACTCTTGCAGGTTACTAGTAATGAAAAGCTATACAGCCTAGTCACAAACTTTGTGTGTTAGCACAACTGTCAAAGCATCTTCAGTTTTGTCTGTCAGTTAGCCAACAACTTCGGTTGAGTAAGTGTAGAAGTTCAGTTGGTTACACGTCTGAATACTTCAAGCCATCAGCAAGTACTTCACTAAGCGATCGATTTTGTGTACCCAGTTCGAGGAACACAGAAAAATCTATAAGCAATCTGGCTTCTCAAATGGCAGATTGGCCCCCAAAAACATGGCAGATTCACCTTGTGCGTAACAACAAATGTGGAAATCGTCAAATCAACAAGAGATCGTACCTTGAGCAGCAGATGAGGCGGCTCACTCGATCACGGGAGCACGATCCCGCCGCGTGCTGCTGCTAGCCTCGTCGGGCGCTTCACCATTGGCCGGAGGAGGAGCAGCCCGAGAGTCCAACACTCTAAATGCCAAAGAGAGCAGCGAGTAAAATGAACGGAGATGCGAGGGGCGCTACATATACGCCACGGGGGGAGCGGGTAAGACGAGGCGCCGTGGGCAACGAGGGGGCTCGTCTCCATCGCAACCCGAGGAAATCGCTTTGGTCGTGGTGAAAACGCCGATGCGGCGGGCGGGCGGGGTCAGTCCAAGCGCCCACTTCTCCGCGCGCCACGAGGCCACCACCCCTACGTAAGCGCCCACGATCGATCGTGCTCAGCTGGTTTATCCGCTCCTCGGTCGTGGCCGTCGCGCCCGTGGCGTGACGAGTGCGTACGACTATACTCCGGGGTTTTAGAGCATCTACTATCACGACCTACACGCGTTCCTTCATATTTTAGATACTACTGGCATTGTAAGGTCCGCAGTGAAATTAAGTGGTGCACACAAGATAGAGGGTTCCTAGAAAAACATGGGTGCTAGCAACAGATAGAGATCCCACACAGATCTTATATTTGGACTCGAGTGGCCATCCTCATTACACTGCTCTTAAAATAGGGTTTCACCCCACTTTATAAATAAAGGCAACATACATACATACAACAAGTTCAAGTGCACTAATCAGCATAGACGGCTAGGACATCAGCACAAACACGCCCAAAGAAAGCATAAAAAAAATAAGAAAAAAGGTCACCAAGTGTTGCGAGGATTGTCGGCGAGCGGTACCCGTGCAAGAGAAAATGATACGGTTACCCGTCTAAAGGGGACACAAGCCATTACCTGGGCCATGCCTTTTGAGCACCTCTATCCCAAATGGGAGTCGGTCCCTCAATAATTGCCACACAAAAATCTTGATTTTCAAGGGCAAAGGTACTTTCGAAACAAGATATGTTCACGGAATAGTCGGCGTACGACATAGAGCATGGTATGCCGAACCAATTGAGAAAACACCCGAAGGTGAGAGACTCCGGGATATGGTGTTCGGATAATCCGCGAGCACTGGTGGTAGAGTAGCCCGCAAACTCTACTGTCTCCGCCTGTCTAAATGACCGTCGGAACAAGATTATCCAATGGCCATTCTGGGCAGCCGTTGAGACCAACACCATTGAATCCGCGCAGATGGCATGCAAGTTTGGGAATCCCGTACATAGTGGGACTCCCCCAACCCATGGAACAAGTCAGAATAGAGTTCCCTCTCCATTCTCGATACGAAAGGAAACCCCTAGGCGGATTTTCTGCTAGATCCGTTGGATGGAATTATAAAACTGGGATCCCTCTGTACGCGAGCAAGCAAGGAGGGGCTCACCCCGCAAAAACTTAGCATGAAGATGCTATAACCTGAAAGTGCTAGTTATCGACTAGAGGGGGGTGAATAGGCGATTTTTATGAAAATCTTCAAAATACGAGGTCTTTGAAGACAAACAAATGAAATGAACCTATTGATATGCAGCGGAAGATAGACTACACTAGACAAGCCATAGTCAAGTAAGCAATGTAGTGAAAGCACGAAGACTATCATCAGCTAGGTAGTATGGATCAAGATGAAAGACAGTATGAAGCCAAACAGGAAATAGTCTTCACACGGTGAAGTCAATCAGACCAGACAGGCAAGCAATGACTTCATGAAGACAAACAGTAAAGTAAAGGGAAGTGGGGGATAGAACCAGTTGCTTGGTGAAGACAAGGATTTGGTAGACCAGTTCCAGTTGCTGTGACAATTGTACATCTGGTTAGGGAGGCTGAGATTGAACTCAGAAGACCGCGTCTTCACCTTATTCCCCTTGAGCTAAGGACACCCAGTCCTCGCCCAATCACTCTAGTAAGTCTTCAAGGTAGACTTCCAAACCTTCACAGCCTTCGTTCACTGGCAATCCACAATGGCTCTTGGATGCTCAGAACGCGACGCCTAACTGGCTGGAGGATTCATAGTCCTCAAGTGTAACAAGTCTTGAGGTCACGCGGACAGAAAGACTTCAGTGATGCCTAACACTCTTTGGCTCTGGGTGTTTTGGGCTTTGTCCTCGCAAAGATCTCTCTCTCAAAGGCTTCAGAGGTGGGTTGCTCTCAAACGACAAAAGCCGTGCACTAACTCTGAGCAGCCACCAATTTATGGTGTAGGGGGTGGGCTATTTATAGCCACAAGGCAACCCGACCTGATATGTCCGAAATGACCCTGGGTCACTAAGAAACCGACACGTGTCCAACGGTCGGATTTCAAAAACACGCGGCAGCTTGACTTGGGCTACAATTAAAGCTGACTCATGCAGCTCTGGATAAGATTTGCTCTCATTGTCTTCGCTCGAAGACATAGGATTTTGGTTGAGAATCACATCAGTCACTCTGACTTTGTTCACTTGGACCCCACTTAACAGTACGGTGGTTCCTATGACTCAACAAAGAAGAAAAGGAAACTACGAAACAACTATGTCTTAGCACTCCACAGTCTTCAAGTGAATGTCTTCACATGTCATAATCTTCATCGTGAATGTCTTCACGAACCACCACCGTCTTCAATGTCTTCACACATTTTTAGGGGTCATCTCTGGTAGGTAAACCGAATCAATAAGGGACTGCTGCCTATGCTATCCTGCAATTCTCACAAACACATTAGTCCCTCAACCAAGTTTGTCGTCAAAACTCCAAAACCAACTAGGGGTGGCACTAGATGCACTTACATAACCACAGCCCCCCTCCCCTCGAATGATCCACCAAACCCAATGCAACATGAGGGCTATGTTCGTGTGTCAGGAAGCAAGTATGTCTATCCCTCCCATGTCCTTTGGCATACAAATGTCGGCCCACTTCATCATATGGTATTTTTGCCGGCCATTCGCGCCTGCCGTAAGAACTTATCAAATGAGCTATGGACCCCCTCCGGCAAGATATAAAACCCATCATATACATGCGGAGGCTAGAGACATTAGAGTCAATCAGGGCCATATGAGATGATCCATGGATACCTTCCAGTTTGGATCGAAAGATAATTACCCCTCGGGGGCTGATACGTCTCCAATGTATCTACTTTTTCTCACGCTTTTCCTCTTGTTTTGTACTCTAATTTGCATGATTTGAATGAAACTAACCCCGGACTGACGCTGTTTTCAGCACAACTACCATGGTGTTGTTTTTGTGCAGAAATAAAAGTTCTGGGAATAGAACGAAACTTTGCGAGGATTTTTTATGGAATAAATAAGAATTTTTGGAGCCAACAACCATGAGAGAGGGGCCCCTGGTTGGGCAGAAACCACCAGGGCGCGCCCCCTCTCCTGGCGCGCCCAGGTGGGTTGTACCCACCTGGTGGCCCCGCTGACGACCCCCTAATACTATAAATTCATATATTTCCAGGAAAAAAGAATTATCATGATCCATGAGACGGAGCCACCGCCAAGCCCTGTTCTTCCTCGGGAGGGAAGATCTGGAGTCCGTTTGGGGCTCCGGAGAGGGGATCTTCGTTCTTCATCATCACCAACCAATCTCCATCACCAATTCTATGATGCTCCCCACCGGGAGTGAGTAATTCCTTCGTAGGCTCGCTGGTCGGTGAGGAGTTGGAAGAGATTCATCATGTAATCGAGTTAGTTTTGTTAGGGCCTGATCCCTAGTATCCACTATGTTCTTAGATTGATGTTGCTATGACTCTGCTATGCTTAATGCTTGTCACTTTGGGCCCGGGTGCCATGAACTTAGATCTGAACCGTTTATGAATTCATCATATATCCATGTTTTAGATCCGATCTTGCAAGTTATAGTCACCTACTACGTGTTATGATCCGGCAATACCGGAGTGACAATAACCGGGCCCACTCCCGGTGATGACCGTAGTTTGAGGAGTTCATGTATTCACTATGTGTTAATGCTTTGTTCCGGTTCTCTATTAAAAGGAGGCCTTAATATCCCTTAGTTTCCAATATGGACCCCGCTGCCTGATACGTCTCCAACGTAGCTATAATTTTTGATTGTTCCATGCTATTATATTATCTGTTTTGGATGTTTTATGGGCTTTACTATGCACTTTTATATTATTTTTGGGACTAACCTATTGACCCAGAGCCCAGTGCCAGTTCCTGTTTTTTCCCTTGTTTAAGTGTTTCGAAGAAAAGAAATATCAAACGGAGTCAAAACGGAATGAAACCTTCTGGAGAAGTTATTTTTGGAAGGAAAGCAACCGGGGAGACTTGGAGTCCACGTCAAGAAAGCAACGAGGAAGGCACGAGGCAGGGGGCGCGCCCACCCCCCTAGGCGCGCCCTCCACCCTCGTGGGCCCCTCATGGCTCCCCTGACGTACTTCTTCCACCTATATATATCCATATACCCTAAAACGATCGGGGAACGGAATAGATCGGGAGTTCCGCCGCCGCAAGCCTCTGTAGCCACCAAAAAGCAATCGGGACCCTGTTCCGGCACCTTGCCGGAGGGGGGAACCCTCACCGGTGGCCATCTTCATCATCCCGGCGCTCTCCATGACGAGGAGGGAGTAGTTCACCCTTGGGGCTGAGGGTATGTACCAGTAGCTATGTGTTTGATCTCTCTCTCTCGTGTTCTTGATTTGGCACGATCTTGATGTATCGCGAGCTTTGCTATTATAGTTGGATCTTATGTTGCTTCTCCCCCTCTACTCTCTTGTAATGGATTGAGTTTTCCCTTTGAAGTAATCTTATCGGATTGAGTCTTTAATGATTTGAGAACACTTGATGTATGTCTTGCCGTGCGTATCTGTGGTGACAATGGGATATCACGTGATTCACTTGATGTATGTTTTGGTGATCAACTTGCGGGTTCCGCCCATGAACCTATGCATAGGGGTTGGCACACGTTTTCGTCTTGACTCTCCGGTAGAAACTTTGGGGCACTCTTTGAGGTTCTATGTGTTGGTTGAATAGATGAATCTGAGATTGTGTGATGCATATCGTATAATCATACCCACGGATACTTGAGGTGACATTGGAGTATCTAGGTGACATTAGGGTTTTGGTTGATGTGTGTCTTAAGGTGTTATTTTACTACGAACTCTAGGGCTGTTTGTGACACTTATAGGAATAGCCCAATGGATTGATCGGAAAGAATAACTTTGAGGTGGTTTCGTACCCTACCATAATCTCTTCGTTTGTTCTCCGCTATTAGTGACTTTGGAGTGACTCTTTGTTGCATGTTGAGGGATATTTATATGATCCAATTATGTTATTATTGTTGAGAGAACTTGCACTAGTGAAAGTATGAACCCTAGGCCTTGTTTCTACACATTGCAATACCGTTTACGCTCACTTTTATCATTAGTTACCTTGCTGTTTTTATATTTTCAGATTACAAAAACCTATATCTACCATTCATATTGCACTTGTATCACCATCTCCTAGTGCACCTATACAATTTACCATTGTATTGGGTGTGTTGGGGACACAAGAGACTCTTTGTTATTTGGTTGCAGGGTTGTTTGAGAGAGACCATCTTCATCCTACGCCTCCCACGGATTGATAAACCTTAGGTCATCCACTTGAGGGAAATTTGCTACTGTCATACAAACCTCTGCACTTGGAGGCCCAACAACGTCTACAAGAAGAAGGTTGCATAGTAGACATCACTGCCACGGGAGGGTAGGACAAAAGATGTCATGCGAGTTCTTTTAATAAAGCACGTATGACTATTTACGGAATACGTGCCTACATTATATCGATGAACTGGAGCTAGTGCCGTATCGCCCTAGGTTATAACTGTTGCATAATGAATATTATCCAACAAGTCACCGATCCAATGCCTATGAATTGATCCTTATTGATCTTGCTGTGTTACTATTGCTATCATCACTGTTGCACTTGCTACAAATTACTGCTATCACTGTTACTGTTACCGTTACTATTGTCATTACTATCAAAACTATCAAACTACTTTGCTACTGATCACTTTGCTGCAAATAATTAATCTCTAGGTGTGGTTGAATTGACAACTCAGCTGCTAATACCTTCAAATATTCTTTGGCTCCCCTTGTGTCGAATCTATAAATTAGGGTTGAATACTCTACCCTCGAAAACTGTTGCGATCCCCTATACTTGTGGGTTATCAAGACCTTTTTTCTGGCGCCGTTGCCAGGGCACATAGCTATATTTGTTGAGTCACTTGGGATTATTATCATATTATCACTATGAAGAATCTGAAGGATCCAAAGACTAAGAATTTCCCTCAAAGATGAGGGGAGGTAAGGAACTGCCATCCAGTTCTGCTTTAGATTCACCTTCTGTTACGAGTAAACTTGCAACACCACCACATGCTATGAATTCTACTATGTCGCAAGTTATTGATGATGCTACTTTTGCTATGGATAATTCTTATGATGATGCTAGTACCTTGCTTGATAATGATGATGTGCCACTTGGTGATTTTCTTGACGAACAAATTGCTAGAGTAATACAACATGATGTTGTTGAATCTGATGATGAGATTGAAACTGAAACTCCTGAAACTCCTGCTAGAACTAGCTTTGCTAGATATGAATTGCCTAAGGTGCCGGAAGGTTATGTTATGAGTGAAGAAGCAACTAGAGATATTCTTGCTTGCAATGATAGAGATGATCTAGAGAAATTATTATGCAAGTATAGAGAAAAATCTCTGAATGCTAGAATGAAATGTGATCCTAAGTTTGTACTTCACCTATCTCTATTGCTGATAAGGATTATGAATTCTCTGTCGACCCAGAGTTAATTACTCTGGTTGAATCTGATCCTTTCCATGGTTATGAAACTGAAACTGTTGTGGCACATCTTACTAAGTTGAATGATATAGCCACCCTTTTTACTCATGATGACAAAACTCGCTATTACTCTATTCTCAAATTATTTCCGTTCTCATTAAAGGGTGATGCTAAAGCTTGGTACAATACTCTTACTCCTGGTTGTGTGCGTAGTCCCCAGGATATGATCTATTACTTCTCTGAAAATATTTTCCTGCTCATAAGAAACAAGCTGCCTTGCAGGAAATATTTAACTTTGTGCAAACTAAAGAAGAGAGTCTCCCACAAGCTTGGGGGGAGGCTTTGCCAGTTACTTAATGCTTTGCCTGATCCTCCTCTTAAGAAAAATGAAATACTTGATATCTTCTATAATGGGCTAACCGATGCTTCTAGGGAGTTCCTAGATAGTTGTGCTGGTTGTGTTTTCAGGGAACGAACTATTGCTCAAGCTGAAGAATTATTGAATAACATATTGAAAAATTATGATGATTGGACTCTTCCTAAACCACCGGCTAAACCCACTCCAAAGAAGAGGGGTATATTATATCTCACCCTGAAGATATGCAAGAGGCAAAGAAATCTATGAAGGAAAAGATATTAAAGCTGAGGATGTTAAAAATTTACCTCCTATTGAAGAAATACATGGGCTTAATACACCACCACTGCCTAAGGTGGTAGAGGTAAATTCTCTTATGAAGTTTAGTAAAAAATGATAACCCTCATAATATGCATCCTAGTCAATGCCTTTTTGAGTTTGAAAACTACATTAGAAAACAAGATCACTTCAATGCAAATGTTATGAAACAATTGAAATATAACTCTGATATGATTGCTCGCTTGAGTGACTTGCTATAGAATCTCAAATCATGTTAGAGGTGTTGGAAAACAAGCTTCTATGGTTCAAACTCAGCTAGAACAAGTTGCTAAATCACAAAGAGAATTGCTTGATGAAATGAATCATAATATGCATGACTTTGCTGTTAGAGTTGCAACTAGAGGGGGTAAAATAGACTCAGGAATCACTTTATCCTGAGGGACACCCAAAAAGAACTGAACAGGATTCACAAAGATCCAACACTAGTGCACCTAGTCCTTCTAAAAAGAAAAGGAAGAAGAAAAACGATAGGACTTTGCACACTTCTAGTGAACCTAAAAGAGAAAAACCTCCTGATAATAAAAATGAAACTTCTATCTCAGATGTTGAAACTCAATCTAGTAATGAACACTCACCTAGTTATAATGAAAAAGATAATGATGAGGTTCATGAAGACACTCAAACAAGTAATGATAAAGAACCAGATAATGATGTTGAGATAGAACCACCTGTTGATCTTGATAACCCACAACCTAAAAATAAAAAGTATGATTAAAGAGACTTCATTGCTAGAAAACATGGTAAAGAAAGAGAACCGTGGGTTCAAAAACCTATGCCTTTTCCACCCAAGTCAACTAAAAAGAATGATGATGAAGAATTTGAACGCTTAGCTGAAATGCTGAGGCCAGTCTTTTTGTGTACTCGCTTTACTGATATCTTGAAAATGCCTCCTTATGCAAAGTATATGAAAGACATCATCACTAATAAGAGAAAAATACCGGAAGCTGAAATCTCCACTATGCTTGCTAATTATACTTTCAAAGATGGAGTACCTAAAAAACTTGGACATCCGGGAATACCAACTATACCTTGCTCCATCAAAAAGAATTATGTGAAAACTGCTTTGTGTGATTTAGGAGCTGGTGTTAGTATTATGCCTTTCTCTTTATATAAAAGACTTGACTTGAATAAACTCACACCTACTAAAATATCTTTGCAAATGGCTGACAAGTAAACTGCCATACCTATCGGTATCTGCGAGGATGTGCCCGTTGTTGTTGCTAATGTTACTATTTTGACTGACTTTATTATACTTGTGATGCACAACATGTCGATTATCCTTGGTAGACCCTTCTTGAATACTGCAGGGGCTGTTATTGATTGCAATAAAAGCAAGGTCACTTTTCATATTAATGGTAATGAGCATACGGTGCACTTTCTGAAGAAACAATTCCAAGTGAATGGTATTAATGTTATTGAAAAATCTCCGACAATCACTATTGGAAGTTTTCAAATACTTCTACCAACTGTCAAAAACAAATATGAAATGCTTATTGTCGGGGAGATGCAAATCCCCATTGAGGTAACTTAGTGATTTATGAAAGTTCTTCGGTTTCATGCTAATCGAAAGTGGTTGTTAATAAGACCTGATCAACCTTATTAATGAATCATTTTTGAACGGTATGAGGTTGATGAATTTAGTAAGCACTACTTTCTGTCCCTACTTTTTATTCTCTGCTTTTTATTAGTTAAATAAAATAAATGCCATGTTTTGTCTGTTTTCTGAATTTCCCGTGCAATAAAAAATGACCCAAAAATAAAAGTTCTCAGAATGCCCTGAAAATTTTATATGATTTTTTCCTGAATATTTATGAATTTTTGGTGCAAATAATACCAGAGGGGGGTGCACCTGGTGGGCACAACCCACCAGGGTGCGCCAGCACCCCCTGGCACTGCGCCCTGGGGGGTTGTGGTCCCCACATGGGCCCCCTCACTTACTTCTTCCTCCCACATGGTCACTTACCTCCAGAAAAAAATCACTCTAGCTCTATCTCTTGTGTTCTTGCTCCCGAAACCGCGGATTTCGATCTCTTTGCTCGAAGCTCCGTTTCCGAAACTGTTTCGGGGATTTGTTGCTTGGTATGTGACTCCACCACTTGTCAAATTAGTTTTTGTTTTAGTGGTTTATACTTTGAATAAATAGCTACTCTTGGTGCTGCTGTAGAAGTGCTTGCATGTTGAATTCTTAGTGTTCTAAGTAGTTTGAGTGCTTGCTATGGCCTCTATGTATCCCTATGAGTAGTTGCTATTAGTTTTGTGAAGTTTTGTTGAAAAAATTTGTGGACTAAAAATTCAGATTTTTGTTCATAGGAAAAAAATTGTACGCGGACATTACGAACCTGTTTGGAAGGAGTTCTTCGAGGAGAAGGTCCTCGGGAGCATCTTCTCATGACAGTTCTGCTCGCCGGTCTTATGTGGAACCAAGCGAAAGTTCCACGCGAGATGCTGCCACCAAAACTTGCTTATGGCCTTGCGATGAGTATATGATGCAAGTGGGCATTAAGGAGGAATTTGAGCAATATGTTCACAATGCCGGTCTCGGTCCCTACCTCTCAGATAAGTGTGAACAGCGCCATCTTCTCACTGAATCATTTGTCAAAGGGTTTAAATATTTTTCACGTGAGTCTAGGGTGTCGTTTATGCTTTATGATAATCCATATACTATCCCACTAAAGAACTTTGCTTACCACTGCAAACTTCCATTTTGGGGTTCGCTCGATGAGCCGGCGAAGGCTGAATATGAGTCTTTCTTGACTAGCCTTTGCTATGGTGAAAATAGGGGGGTGAGGCAAGGTAGAATAAAGAGCATTCACTTTCCTGCAATTCAGTACTTTGCTTTATTTAATGGGAAGTGCACAGTAGGCAAGCAAGACTGTAGCATACTATGTGCTCCAGACTTGAGCCTCATTCACACCGCTCTCACTGGTGAAAGGGATTATAACCTTGGAGCGAGTGTTGCACGTAGACTTCAACATAACGCCAAAAGTGGCTGGTTCTATGGTGGAATTTATGCCACACGTCTAGCACGAGAGCTGAATGTTTCACCTTTGCCCTTTGATCCTATCCTACCCACGCAGTATTCAGATTTTGACACCTGAAAGGATCATAAGATTCTCAAGGGTAGTGCTGATAACTTCACTTATAATTTGTTATTTAACCAGTCACATGTTGTGGACACATATTTGCCTGCGCCTGCTCTCTTTGATTATCACAGCAAGGAAAGATATTTTGTTCTTGAGAGCGAGGCTCGAGCTCACAACACAGCAGTGTTGGCGGCACGACGTGCTGAGGCATCCACACCGAGAGCATCGGTGAGCTACCACGCCGACTACTACCCTCCAGGCTACTGATCGATTACCAACTTAGGCCAAAAGCCTAAGCTTGGGGGAGTACGTGTTTCTCACCGACATTACATTCATGTCCACATATCATTCTGTTTGTTGGTGTTCACACTTTTTCATTGTATTATCCATGCTTAGATTTATTTTTCTTGCTTTCTTCTTGTGTGTTTGAAAAACTTTAGAAAAATCAAAAAAATTAGTTGTAGTAATTTACTTTCTATGCATGCTTAGTAGTAGAACTAAAAAGAAAATCCAAAAAGATTTCCTTTTTCTTCTTTTGCTTGTTGGGAGCTGTCCCGTATCAATAGTTTTTCTTGTTTTTTGCTTTTTATTTGCTTGTTGAAGAAAACCAAAAACTCCAAAAATATTTCAATGTGTTTCTCTGAATTTCTTTTCTTTCCATTCGAGTCTTACCGAGGAGAAGACCACGATGAAAATGTTGAGTGGTTCTCATATGAATAACTGTTGAACTAATAAAGAGCACATTTTACCTTGTCTTCTCCTGTTGAATAAAATGTTTTGCGGATTCCAGCTTGGTCCATGACACTCTTGCACTATTATTATTTTCATATCATTCGGTCGTGCAAGTGAAAGGCAATAATGACGATATTCGATGAGCTGGCCATGGCAAGGAGAAACTGTTATGAACTCGACTTGTTCTTGTTGTGTAAATATGTTTAACCTAGTGCCCATGATTCAGCCCATTATGATTAAACATGTTTGCAATGACAATTAGAGATTATAGTTTCTCATGCCATGCATAAGTAGCTGGGAGTTGATAATGATCTATCTTGGATATCAACATAGCGTTAAAATGATTGTGATGTAGTATGATGATATGGTATCCTGCTCTGAATGTTTGAGTGGCTTGACTTGGTACATGTTCATGCATGTAGTTGAATCAAAACCAACATAGCCTCTATAATATTTATGTTCATGGTGTTCATATCTTGCTCATGCTAGTGTCCAATGTTACTTATGCATAATGCCTTGTCATGATCGTTGTTGCTTTCTAGGTGGCCGCTTCCCAATCTTAAATTGCTGGCCTTCGCCTGTACTAAGTGGGAATTCTGCTTGTACATCAAAAACCTTGAACCCAAAGTTATTCCAGATGAGTCCATCATACCTACCTATATACGGTATTACCTTGCCGTCCTAAGTAAATTTGCGTGTGCCACCTATAAAAACTTCTAAAAAATTATCCTTTTTGTGTTACTGGATCATTCATGGAATGACCGGAGGTGGTCGATTTCTTCTGTGCTAAGCATGTTATCCTCAGGTCGAGTGTTTATTCACTCGCCATCGCATGAGGAAATGGGCGGTAATAGGGATTCCCAGTCCCGAACTAAAAAATGCAAATAATTAAACAAAACTCCCCCGGGACTGATGTTGGTATGGACGGCACCCATTGTTTCGGACAAGCCGTGGAGTGTGATTGATGGTGGAGGGGGAGTAAACCTTTACTTTTATCGCTTGGGAACCACCACTAGCGTGCTTAGCATGGAAGATGTTGATAACTGATGGTCGTGAAGTGAATGAGAAGGGTGCATGTCACAAAATATCATTTATCTCTATTTTAAAAATTGAGCTCTGTCACCTCTGCAAATCACTGCTTCCCTCTGCGAAGGGACTTTCTATTTACTTTTATGTTGTGTCATCACCTTCTAAAAACAAGTGCCGAAAACTGAGTAGAGCACAACGGTCATGATTTATGCATTGTGTATAGCTAATGTTGGGTGCATCATGACTGGATCTTTTCTACCATGAATTACAATGTTTAGTCGCTGCTTGAACTTTGGAGGTGCTCTGCATTTATGTTTTGCGGTCTCAGAAAGGGCTAGCGAGATACCATTATTGTCATATTATATCATGGTTGTTTTGACAACATGTTGCTATTTGAGATATCTTATTATTGCTCGCTAGCTGATTATGTCATTGATATGAATCATTATAATCTTTAAATGTTATTGTTGACATGGTTAGTTATAATGTTGGCTGAAAAACTGGGTGTTGTTTAAGCTTATTTATGCAAACAAGAGCAAAAGAGTTTGTAAAAGTTTTTCTTTCCCACTTTCAGTTTATCAACTGAATTGCTTGAGGACAAGCAAAGGTTTAAGCCCTGGGAAGTTGATATGTCTCAAACGTATCTACTTTTTCTCACGCTTTTCCTCTTGTTTTGGACTCTAATTTGCATGATTTGAATGAAACTAATCCCGGACTGACGCTGTTTTCAGCAGAACTACCATGGTATTGTTTTTGTGCAGAAATAAAAGTTGTCGGAATGGAATGAAACTTTGCGAGGATTTTTTATGGAGTAAATAAGGATGTTTGGAGCCAACAACCACCAGAGAGGGGCCCCTGGTTGGCCACAACCCACCAAGGCGCGCGCCCCTCTCCTGGCGCGCCCAGGTGGGTTGTACCCACCTGGTGGCCCCGCTGACGACTGTCAGGGGAAACGACACCTATGGAATCACTGGGATCCCTTCTACGGTTGGCGGGCGCGGGGTTGTGCAAAGAGCGGGTCTGGTAGTCAGCACAAAGATCGTTTTACCCAGGTTCGGGCCGCGAGGATGCATAATACCCTAGTCCTGATTTGGTGTCTATATTTGAGTGTTCTTGAGCTCTCGAACTAGCTATGGTGCGTGTGTAGTCCAAAAGATCCGAATCCTCCCCCTGTACGCCTTGGGCCTCCTTTTATAGACAAAAAGGGGCTGCTACAGTGGCACACAGGAGGTGGAAAGGTATACAGTGGCTAAGTTTATCGCCTGTTATTACGGGACAAGGCGCATTAAATGCGCCCCTTAGGTGTCCCGTTGCTTTATTGGGGATGGCGACGAGGCCCGTCCCGTCCGTCGCCGCTTCGCCTCGCTCCGACACGTGCCCAGGCCTATGAGGCTTGCAGCGCCAGTCATGCTGGCAGGCTGCTGAGATGGCGCGGTGGTAGGATCTTCATGAAGATCTGCATGCCACCACGCAGATGCTTGCTGAGTTGGCCTGGAGGCCGCACGTTGCTACGCAGGTGCCTGCCCAGCTGGTTGGGCTGGCAGCTGCATGGGAACGGCGGTGGAGTTTCGGTAGATGTGGGCCTGGCTATGGCCCCGCGAGTGTCCTCGGCAAGGGTCTTGCCGTGGCATCACGATCGTCCCCGACAAGGGTCTTGTCGGGGGTCTCGTGGATTTCCTCGGCTAGGATCTCGTCGAGGATCGTCGTCTTCTGGTCCTCATCTGATCTTGTATGTTTATGATCTTCACAAAGATCTGCATGCCACCACGGAAGTGCCTCCCGAGCCTTGGTTCCAATGTGGTTGATGGTGTTGGAACCTTTGGGCTCAAGGGTGGCGCGCTCTGCGGTCGTTCGGCAAATTGCCCCGGCAAGGGTCTTCCCGGGGCCGCGGAGGTCGCCCCGGCAAGGGTCTTGCCGGGGGGTCCACCTCGCCCTCTTGTTCTTCGTGTCTCTGTCTCGGTATTGCTTTGGCCGTCTTGTGTTTTTGCTTGCATCCTCTGCCCTGCTTAGTGTGGCCGCGGGCGTGGCTCTGACTGCCCGTTGATACGTCTCCAACGTATCTATAATTTTTGATTGCTCCATGCTATATTATCTTCTGTTTTGGACATTATTGGGCTTTATTATTCACTTTTATATTATTTTTGGGACTAACCTATTAACCGGAGGCCCAGCCCAGAATTGCTGTTTTTTTGCCTATTTCAGAGTTTCGCAGAAAAAGAATATCAAACGGAGTCCAAACGGAATGAAACCTTCAGGAACGTGATTTTCGGAACGAACATGATCCAGAGGACTTGGACCCTACGTCAAGAAAGCTACCAGGAAGCCACGAGGTAGGGGGGCGCGCCTACCCCCTGGGTGCGCCCTCCACCCTCATGGGCCCCACGTTGCTCCACCGAAGTACTCCTTCCTCCTATATATACATACGTACCCCCAAACGATCAGATACGGAGCCAAAAACCTAATTCCACTGCCGCAACCTTCTGTACCCATGAGATCCCATATTGGGGCCTATTCCGGAGCTCCGCCGGAGGGGGCATCGATCACGGAGGGCTTCTACATCAACACCATAGCCTCTCCGATGAAGTGTGAATAGTTTACCTCAGACCTTCGGGTCCATAGTTATTAGCTAGATGGCTTCCTCTCTCTTTTTGGATCTCAATACAATGTTCTCCCCCTCTCTTGTGGAGATCTATTTGATGTAATCTTCTTTTGCGGTGTGTTTGTTGAGACCGATGAATTGTGGGTTTATGATCAAGTTTATCTATGAACAATATTTGAATCTTCTGAATTCTTTTATGTATGATTGGTTATCTTTGCAAGTCTCTTCGAATTATCAGTTTGGTTTGGCCTACTAGATTGATCTTTCTTGCAATGGGAGAAGTGCTTAGCTTTGGGTTCAATCTTGCGGTGTCCTTTCCCAGTGACAGTAGGGGCAGCAAGGCACGTATTGTATTGTTGCCATCGAGGATAACAAGATGGGGTTTTTTTTATCATATTGCATGAATTTATCCCTCTACATCATGTCATCTTGCTTAAAGCGTTACTCTGTTCTTATGAGCTTAATACTCTAGATGCATGCTGGATAGCGGTCGATGTGTGGAGTAATAGTAGTAGATGCAGGCAGGAGTCGGTCTACTTGTCTCGGACGTGATGCCTATATACATGATCATACCTAGATATTCTCATAACTATGCTCAATTCTGTCAATTGCTCAACAGTAATTTGTTCACCCACCGTAAAATACTTATGCTCTTGAGAGAAGCCACTAGTGAAACCTATGGCCCCCGGGTCTATTTTCCATCATATTAATCTCGCGACAACAAGCTATTTCTGGCGCCGTTTTTATTTTGTTTACTTTACTTTGCATCTTTATCACAAAAATACCAAAAATATTATCCTCTCATATCTATCAGATCTCACTCTCGTAAGTGACTGTGTAGGGATTGACAACCCCTTATCTCGTTGGTTGCGAGGATTTATTTGTTTGTGTAGGTGCGAGGGACTTGCGTGTAGCCTCCTACTGGATTGATACCTTGGTTCTCAAAAACCGAGGGAAATACTTACGTTACTTTGCTGCATCACCCTTTCCTCTTCAAGGGAAAACCAACGCAGTGCTCAAGAGGTAGCAAGAAGGATTTCTGGCGCCGTTGCCGGGGAGGTCTACGCAAAAGTCAACATACCAAGTACCTATAACAATCCCTTATCTCCCGCACTACCTTATTTGCCATTTGCCTCTCGTTTTCCTCTCCCCCACTTCACCCTTGCCATTTTATTCGCCCTCTCTTTTCCGTTTGCCTCTTTTTGCCCGTCTCTTGTTTGCTCGTGTGTTAGATTGCTTGTTTGTCACGATGGCTCAAGATAATACCAAATTATGTGACTTTACCAATACCAACAATAATGATTTCCTTAGCACTCCGATTGCTCCTCTTACCGACACTGAATCTTGTGAAATCAATGCTGATTTGTTGAATCTTGTCATGAAAGATCAATTCGCCGGCCTTCCTAGTGAAGATGCCGCTACTCATCTAAATAGCTTTGTTGATTTGTGTGATATGCAAAAGAAGAAAGATGTTGACAATGATATTGTTAAATTGAAGCTATTTCCTTTTTCGCTTAGAGATCGTGCTAAAGCTTGGTTTTCGTCTTTGCCTAAAAATAGTATTGATTCTTGGAATAAGTGCAAAGATGCTTTTATCTCTAAGTATTTTCCTCCCGCTAAGATTATCTCTCGTAGAAACGATATTATGAATTTTAAGATCATGAACATGTTGCACAAGCTTGGGAGAGGATGAAATTAATGATACGTAATTGCCCTACGCATGGTTTAAATTTGTGGATGATTATACAATTTTTTTATGCCGGATTGAATTTTGCTTCTAGAAATCTTTTAGATTCGGCCGCGGGAGGCACTTTTATGGAAATCACTTTAGGAGAAGCTACTAAACTCCTAGATAATATTATGGTTAATTATTCTCAATGGCACACTGAAAGATCTACTAATAAAAAAGTGCATGCGATAGAAGAAATTAATGTTTTGAGTGGAAAGATGGATGAACTTATGAAATTATTTGCTAGTAAGAGTGTTTCTTCTGATGCTAATGATATGCCTTTGTCTACTTTGATTGAGAATAACAATGAATCTATGGATGGGAATTTTGTTGGTAGGAATAATTTTGGTAACAACGTGTATAGAGGAAACTTTAATCCTAGGCCTTATCCTAGCAATTCCTCTAATAATTATCGTAATTCCTACGACAATTCTTATGGAAATTTTAATAAGATGCACTCTGAATTTGAGACTAGTGTTAAAGAGTTTATGAATTCGCAAAAGAATTTCAATGCTTTGCTTGAAGAGAAATTGCTTAAAGTTGATGAATTGGCTAGGAACGTTGATAGAATTTCTCTTGATATTGATTCTTTGAAACCGAGATCTATTCCTCCTAAGCATGATATCAATGAGTCTCTCAAAGCCATGAGAATTTCCATTGATGAGTGCAAAGAAAGAACCGCTAGGATGCGTGCTAAGAAAGATTGCTTTATGAAAGCGTGTTCTTCAAATTTCTATGAAAATAAAGATGAAGATCTAAAAGTTATTGATGTGTCCCCTATTAAATCTTTGTTTTGCAATATGAATCTTGATAATGATGGGACTGAATATGATCCACCTTTACCTAGAAGGCGTTCCAAAAATTCGGAGTTTTTAGATCTCGATGCTAAAATTGATAAAAGTGGGATTGAAGAAATCAAAACATTAGATGTTAATAAACCCACTATTTTGGATTTCAAGGAATTTAATTATGATAATTGCTCTTTGATAGATTGTATTTCCTTGTTGCAATCCGTGCTAAATTCTCCTCATGCTTATAGTAAAAAAAGCTTTTACCAAACATATCATTGATGCTTTGATGCAATCTTATGAAGAAAAGCTTGAGTTGGAAGTCTCTATCCCTAGAAAACTTTATGATGAGTGGGAACCTACTATTAAAATTAAGATTAAAGATCATGAATGCTATGCTTTGTGTGATTTGCGTGCTAGTGTTTCCACGATTCCAAAAACTTTGTGCGATTTGTTAGGTTTCCGTGATTTTGATGATTGCTCTTTAAACTTGCACCTTGTGGATTCCACCATTAAGAAACCTATGGGAAGAATTAATGAAGTTCTTATTGTTGCAAATAGGAACTATGTGCCCGTAGATTTTATTGTTCTTGATATAGATTGCAATCCTTCATGTCCTATTATTCTTGGTAGACCTTTCCTTAGAACGATTGGTGCAATTATTGATATGAAGGAAGGGAATATTAGATTCCAATTTCCATTAAAGAAAGGCATGGAACAGTTCCCTAGGATGAAAATAAAATTACCATATGAATCTATTATGAGAGCCACTTATGGATTGCCAACAAAAGATGGCAATACCTAGATCTATCCTTGCCTTTATGCCTAGCTAGGGGCATTAAACGATAGCGCTTGTTGGGAGGCAACCCAATTTTATTTTTAGTTTTTTGCTTTTTGCTTCTGTTTAGGAATGAATACTTGTTCTAGCCTCTGGTTAGATGTGTTTTTATGTTTAATTAGTGTTTGTGCCAAGTTAAACCTATAGGATCTTCTTGGATGATAGTTATTTGATCTTGCAGAAAATTCCAGAAACTTTCTGTTCACGAAAATAATTGTTAGAAATCACCAGAACGTGATAAAATATTGATTCCAATTGCTGCTGATCAATAAACAAATTTTATAGGTCGTCCTATTTTGGCTGATTTTTTGGAGTTCCAGAAGTTTGCGTTAGTTACAGATTACTACAGACTGTTCTGTTTTTGACAAATTCTGTTTTTCGTGTGTTGTTTGCTTATTTTGATGAATCTATGGCCAGTAAAAGAGTTTATAAACCATAGAGAAGTTGGAATACAGTAGGTTTAACACCAATATAAATAAAGAATGGGTTCATTACAGTACCTTGAAGTGGTCTTTTGTTTTCTTTCGCTAACGGAGCTCACGAGATTTTCTGCTAAGTTTTGTGTTGTGAAGTTTTCAAGTTTTGGGTGAAAAGATTTGATGGATTATGGAACAAGGAGTGGCAAGAGCCTAAGCTTGGGGATGCCCATGGCACCCCCAAGATAATCTAAGGACACCAAAAAGCCAAAGCTTGGGGATGCCCCGGAAGGCATCCCCTCTTTTGTCTACTTCCATCGGTAACTTTACATGGAGCTATATTTTTATTCACCACATCATATGTGTTTTGCTTGGAGCGTCTTGTATGATTTGAGCATTTGCTTTTTAGTTTACCACAATCATCCTTGCTGTACACACCTTTTTAGAGAGACACACATGATTCAGAAAATATTAGAATACTCTATGTGCTTCACTTATATCTTTTGAGTTATATAGTTTTTGCTCTAGTACTTCACTTATATCTTTTAGAGCATGGTGGTGGATTTGTTTTATATAAACTATTGATCTCTCATGCTTCACTTAGATTATTTTGAGAGTCTTAAATAGCATGGTAATTTGCTTAAATAATCCTAATATGCTAGGTATTCAAGATTAGTAAAAACTTTCTTATGAGTGTGTTGAATACTAAGAGAAGTTTGATGCTTGATGATTGTGTTGAGACATGGAGGTAGTGATATTAAAGTTGTGCTAGTTGAGTAGTTGTGAATTTGAGAAATACTTGTGTTGAAGTTTGCAAGTCCCGTAGCATGCATGTATGGTAAACGTTATGTAACAAATTTGAAACATGAGGTGTTCTTTGATTGTCCTCCTTATGAGTGGCGGTCGGGGACGAGCGATGGTCTTTTCCTACCAATCTATCCCCCTAGGAGCATGCGCGTAGTGCTTGGTTTTTGATGACTTGTAGATTTTTGCAATAAGTATGTGAGTTCTTTATGACTAATGTTGAGTCCATGGATTATACGCACTCTCACCTTTCCATCATTGCTAGCCTCTTCGGTACCATGCATTGCCCTTTCTCACAATGAGAATTGGTGCAAACTTCGCCGGTGCATCCAAACCCCGTGATATGATACGCTCTTTCACACATAAACCTCCTTATATCTTCCTCAAAACAGCCACCATACCTACCTATTATGGCATTTCCATAGCCATTCCGAGATATATTGCCATGCAACTTTCCACCATTCCGTTTATCATGACATGTTCATCATTGTCATATTGCTTTGCATGATCGTGTAGTTGACATAGTATTTCTGGCAAAGCCACCGTTCATAATTCTTTCATACATGTCACTCTTGGTTCATTGCATATCCCGGTACACCGCCAGAGGCATTCATATAGAGTCATATTTTGTTCTAGTATCGAGTTGTAATCATTGAGTTGTAAATAAATAGAAGTGTGATGATCATCATTTTCTAGAGCATTGTCCCAAGTGAGGAATAAAGAAAATGAGAGAAAAAGAGAGAAGGGACAATGTTACTATCCTTTACCACACTTGTGCTTCAAAGTAGCACCATAATCTTCATGATAGAGAGTCTCTTGTTTTGTCACTTTCATATACTAGTGGGAATTTTTCATTATAGAACTTAGCTTGTATATTCCAACAATGGGCCTCCTCAAGTGCCCTAGGTCTTCGTGAGCAAGCAAGTTGGATGCACACCCAGTTAGTTTCTTTTGTTGAGCTTTCATATATTTATAGCTCTAGTGCATCTGTTGCATGGCAATCCCTACTCCTTGCATTAACATCAATCGATGGGCATCTCCATAGCTCATTGATTAGCCTTGTTGATGTGAGACTTTCTCCTTTTTTGTCTTCTCCACATAACCCCCATCATCATATTCTATTCCACCCATAGTGCTATATCCATGGGTCACGCCCATGTATTGCGTGAAGGTTGAAAAAGTTTGAGATTACTAAAGTATGAAACAATTGCTTGGCTTGTCATCGGGGTTGTGCATGATGAGAGCATTCTTGTGTGACGAAAATGGAGCATGACTAAACTATATGATTTTGTAGGGATGAACTTTCTTTGGCCATGTTATTTTGAGAGGACATAATTGCTTAGTTAGTATGCTTGAAGTATTATTATTTTTATGTCAATATGAACTTTTATCTTGAATCTTTCTGATCTGAATATTCATACCACAATTAAGAAGAATTACATTGAAATTATGCGAAGTAGCATTCCACATCAAAAATTCTGTTTTTATCATTTACCTACTCGAGGACGAGCAGGAATTAAGCTTGGGGATGCTTGATACGTCTCCAACGTATCTATAATTTTTGATTGCTCCATGCTATATTATCTTCTGTTTTGGACATTATTGGGATTTATTATTCACTTTTATATTATTTTTGGGACTAACCTATTAACCGGAGGCCCAGCCCAGAATTGCTGTTTTTGCCTATTTCAGAGTATCGCAGAAAAAGAATATCAAACGGAATGAAACCTTCGGGAACGTGATTTTCGGAACGAACATGATCCAAAGGACTTGGACCCTACGTCAAAGAAAGCTACCAGGAAACCACGAGGTAGGGGGGGGGGGCGCCTACCCCACTGGGCGCGCCCTCCACCCTCGTGGGCCCCATGTTGCTCCACCGACGTACTCCTTCCTCCTATATATACCTACGTACCCCCAAACGATCAGATATGGAGCCAAAAACCTAATTCCACTGCCGCAACCTTCTGTACCCACGAGATCCCATCTTGTGGCCTGTTCCGGAGCTCCGCCGGAGGGGGCATCGATCACGGAGGGCTTCTACATCAACACCATAGCCTCTCCGATGAAGTGTGAGTAGTTTACCTCAGACCTTCGGGTCCATAGTTATTAGCTAGATGGCTTCGTCTCTCTTTTTGGATCTCAATACAATGTTCTCCCCCTCTCTTGTGGAGATCTATTCGATGTAATCTTATTTTGCGGTGTGTTTGTTGAGACCGATGAATTGTGGGTTTATGATCAAGTTTATCTATGAACAATATTTGAATCTTCTGAATTCTTTTATGTATGATTGGTTATCTTTGCAAGTCTCTTCGAATTATCAGTTTGGTTTGGCCTACTAGATTGATCTTTCTTGCAATGGGAGAAGTGCTTAGCTTTGGGTTCAATCTTGCGGTGTCCTTTCCCAGTGACAGTAGGGGCAGTAAGGCACATATTGTATTGTTGCCATCGAGGATAACAAGATGGTTTTTTTATCATATTGCATGAATTTATCCCTCTACATCGTGTCATCTTGCTTAAAGCGTTACTCTGTTCTTATGAACTTAATACTCTAGATGCATGCTGGATAGCGGTCGATGTGTGGAGTAATAGTAGTAGATGCAGGCATGAGTCGGTCTACTTGTCTCGGACGTGATGCCTATATACATGATCATACCTATATATTCTCATAACTATGCTCAATTCTGTCAATTGCTCAACAGTAATTTGTTCACCCACCGTAAAATACTTATGCTCTTGAGAGAAGCCACTAGTGAAACCTATGGCCCCGGGTCTATTTTCCATCATATTAATCTCCCGACAACAAGCTATTTCTGGCACCGTTTTTATTTTGTTTACTTTACTTTGCATCTTTATCACAAAAATACCAAAAATATTATCCTATCATATCTATCAGATCTCACTCTCGTAAGTGACCGTGTAGGGATTGGCAACCCCTTATCACATTGGTTGCGAGGATTTATTCGTTTGTGTAGGTGCGAGGGACTTGCGTGTAGCCTCCTACTGGATTGATACCTTGGTTCTCAAAAACTGAGGGAAATACTTACGCTACTTTGCTACATCACCCTTTCCTCTTCAAGGGAAAACCAACGCAGTGCTCAAGAGGTAGCAGCCGTGCACAAGTAGAGGGGTACAAAAAGGGCCCCTACTTTTGTACACGGACAGGAGCCCCCGGGCCTAGGCCACACATAAGCGCAACGCATTGTTGGGCCGGGCCCAGAACGGTGCGCGGGCAGGCGGGGCGGAATTTTACCGCAGTAATTCCTTCGCTCGCTCGCGCTTCCCCATGACCCGCGTTGAATGCGCGTCGTGGAGGGTTGTGCATGACGTGGGGCGGCTGCTGCCCTCATGCATCACATCGTGGTAAATGGTAACAAAGCGGCCCGCGCCTTCCCCATAAAAAAAAGGAGAAACTGCGGGGTGCGACACCCATTTACCCTCTGCGCCTTCTCCAATCTTGGGAACATCGTCCCTCCCTCCTTCCTTCTCAAGCTCTTGCTTTCGCTCGCCGCCGCCGCCCCCATTGCTCTTGATTCTTCGTCCCTCCTCCAGCCGCCATGGCGCCAAAGACCATCAGGGGCAAGGGAGTGGCCAAGGATGCCGGGGAGAGGGAGGCGCCGGAGAGTGAGTTGGTGGCGCGGCGGATGCATCTCGCCTACTTTCCGTCGACGGTCGACGTGATCCACCTCCTAGACTACATCAAGCCCCTGTGGGGGTGTAAGACGAAGGGGCACCCTGCCACGCGCATCATCCCTGCTGGCTTCACCGAGGCTGGCCTGAATCGGTACTCGTTCTTCGTTGACTACTTTTCATGTGGGCTTTTCCCCCTTTCTCCGATTTCTTCAATGACGTCATGCACACCTATGGCTTCCACCTTCTGTATTTTACTCCAAATGCCATGGCGTGCATGGCTCTTTTTGCCCATCTCTGCGAGGGCTTCGCCGGGGTGCATCCCAACATGGCACTCTTCCGCCACTACTTCTTTCCTCGTATCCAAAAGGGAGGCGCCATCTCCGGGTGTGTCGCCTGGATCCCCAGGAACCAGGGGAAGGGTACATATCCGGAGGGTGCTCAGAAGGAGAGGTGGGAGGAGTGGTGGGGCCGGTGGTGCTGGATTGAGGAGGAGGATCCGCAGGAATTTTGCTGGGTTCACCAGGCGCTGCCGGTTCGCAGAGATGATTGGAGCAATATCGACGCCGACGATGAGAAGCTCACGATCGCCACCACCAGGATTCATCGCCTCACTGTGGCCGGGCTCACCCTTGAGATGATTGGGGCGGATTTCATCCATCGCTGAATTTCTCTACTGCACAACAAGGGGAGGCCGGCCTGGCTCTTCACGAACACGGCCGACATCATGAGGCTTCGCCCTGGCTTGGATCACAACCTCACGGTGATCAGGCACGCCCACTTGTGCCAGAGGCTTTTTAAGCTTGATGTGCACAGCGACGGCAGGGCCGAGAGGTCCGGCAAGGCCGCGAAGGCCGTCAAGGCCGACAAGGGGCCCCTGTTTGGGTTGTCGGCGGGGGTGGTCCCTCTGAGCAACAACTCCCGCGGAACCAACATCATCGCCATGATGCCGGACTTCAACGCGCACGACCTTGACCCAAATTGGGCCGAGCCGAGGGCGGATCAGGTGCAGGAGTTCTTTGACAACCTGTCAGAGAGGTACCTCCATGCCGAGCCGCTGCTCATCCAGGACACCTCCCAAGTGGAGCTGGATTACATCGCCGCCAGGGCGGCGGAGGCGGAGCTCGCCAAGGAGGCCGATAGCGCCGGCCACATGGAGGACGAGGCTGAGGTTGCCGCAGAGGAGAAAGAGCTCGCCGGATGGGCAGGGCCCGCCAGGAAGGCCAGCAGCACCGACACCGGGGCCCCTTGTAACGCCCCGAGACCGACGCTTCAGAAGACTTCCTTACTTTTGTGATCTCTGTGTGTTTCTTTTGCTTGCTCTATTTATTTTTGCATTGCATCATGCCATCATGTCATTTAATTTTTAAAACTCAACTAAGTAAATTGCATGGATCTTCGATCCATTTAAATCGAGGGAATTCACATGGTGATTTCTCTTTATAACATATCCTCCTAATATTTATGGAGCTATCAAAATATTCCATTCTTTAGGAATAAACCATAACACATTTACAGTTTAAGTTTCATGCCTTTTCCTTCTCAATTCCCGGCCTCCATCCTTGCTATAAATTCTTTTGTCACCTTCCCAAGCTCCTCCATTAATGTTCAACTTATCCCTATAAATCCTAAATGATGCCTACACACTCTCTGCCGAATTACAGATCCTTTGGAATTGTTTTGGTTGGGTTCAAAAATGGCTTAAGTTTGAATTTAATTCAAACTTGAATTATTTTTATATCCTTAAAAATTCCCAAACCAGTTTATTCAAACTGTGCATGTTTCCAGGACGCCTAATATATTTTTATCTCTGTCAAATTCCATGTCTACCCATTTCTTTCTTTTCCTCCAAGTT
Source organism: Triticum aestivum (assembly GCF_018294505.1). Classification (NCBI taxonomy): domain Eukaryota; kingdom Viridiplantae; phylum Streptophyta; class Magnoliopsida; order Poales; family Poaceae; genus Triticum; species Triticum aestivum. The sequence goes on along the minus strand of NC_057805.1, from coordinate 420,756,859 downwards.
TCTGTCTGAAGAAAATGGAGAAGAAAAAGAAGTTGAGGCAGGAAGAGAGCCCAGCTGGGCCTCCCAACTCCAACCGACCCAGCCCAGTGCCTCAAACGGCCACCTGCTCCGTTTCCCCTCCATCTCCCTTGCTTCAGACACAGGGAGCTCGCGCCGTCGCGCCGTGAGCTCACGGACGTCGAGGCCAGCACGTCCCGCGCCCCTAGAAAGCCCCGCAGCGATCCCTAGGGTTTCTCCTCTGTCCTCCTCGCGCCGCCATCTCTCTCTTCCTCCCCTGCTTCCTCTGCTTCGCGGACAGCAAGTCCACCGGAGATCTTCGCCGCCCAAATTCCGCCCCCAGCGCCAGCAGCAAAAGCGCCGAGCGCTCCTCCTCCTCGTCACCCGTTCGTCCCCGATGGATCCGCGAAGCCTCCCGTACGGGACCTCGTCAGCCTCCTGCTCCTTCGCCGCCCCGCGTCCCGCGCCATTGCCGGACCCCAACCCAGTGCCCGACGCTGTCCTGCGTCATCGTTGATGACCATCAGATGAGCCTCGCGCCCATCTCTTCTCTTCTCCCTCCTTGCATTCTTCTCTCCAACTCTCTCTGACCTCTCTCTCAACTATGTGTTCTTCGCACAGGAGCGATGGTCGTTCGAAGCTTCAATTGTTGCCCGCCTCGTCAACATCCGACGTCGCCGCCCTGGCCTCGGATCCGTCGGGTCCCGACCTCCCCGTCGTTGCCGGACCTCCTCAACTCGCCGGAGCCCCAAGTCCCGTCTCGCCGCTGCCTTCACCAAGTCCACGGTCGCCGGCCTCTGCTTCCCCTCTGTAACGAGCAGGAGTCAAGCCGCTGCACCGAGCCCCGATCCACGCCTCCCCTTGCCGGATTTGGACCCCGGCGCCTCCCCGCGCTCCGTTCCGCCCGTTCCAGCCGGTTCCCGCCGACCCCGTCACCAGGACCCCTGCCGCCGTCTTCTGCGTCGCCTGCTGCTGTTTCTGTTCTTCAGAAACGAGCAGCAGCAGCTCGCTCGCCTCGTCTCGCCTTTGACCACGCCTGGGCAGCGCGCCTCCAGATCAGGCCCAGGCCCAGCTCCAGCGCCAAGGCCCAGCGCCCCTTCCAGCCTCCCTCTCCACCGACTGGGCCTCAGCCCATGGCGAGCCACGGCTGTGCCCCCTTCCACTGTTGGCCCAAGTACAGTTTCGGCCCGTGTAGTTTTTTTCCCAGTTATGCGATTTTATGCATTATCCCAGGATTTACAGATTTACAGAAAAACCCTTGATGTTCATGCATTAATAATTAATTAACCGTGCATCTTTTGTAAATAATTTATATATGAAAAATGTCTAGAATTTCGTCTAGTTTAATTATATGCCACTTTCACCCATGTTAAAGTTGTTTAAAATGTTGTTTGATTAACTTTGCTCGAATAATATGTTAAAATGATTTATTTCATAACTAAATAACCGTAGCTCGGATTTAAATAAACTTTATATGTAAATGGGGTAGAAAAATGCCTAGTTTAACTTGGTGCACTTCATTTTGCTGCTTAACAATATTAAAATTGTGTTTAGGGCAGAACAGTACCAAATCAAAAATATGCATATGAGGTTTTTCCGGAATTGTTGTTTGTTGTTCCGGCCTCATTTAAATTGCCTAAAATAGGTAGTTTCCTTATGCTTCACCTCTTGCCATGGTTAATAACATTTAATATTGTTGGGTCCATAAACGAGAGAGAACTAAATAATTAAATGTGGTGTTTCGTCAATATGCAACTCGTTGCATATTGAGCTCCACTTAATTTGTAGTTTTGTTTGTGCACTTTGCCATGCCATGCATATTTAAACCGGGCATGCATCATATTTGTTTGTGCATCATGCCATGTGTATGTGGTGGTTGTTTACTTTGTTGTTTGTTTCTTTCCGGGTTGCTTCTCTCGTTAGCTTCGGTTTCGTTCCAGGGTTGTGAGGATTCGTTCGACTACATCCGTTTGTCTTCTTCATGGACTCGTTCTTCTTCCTTGCGGGATCTCAGGCAAGATGACCATACCCTCAAAATAACTTCTATCTTTGCTTGCTAGCTGTTCGCTCTTTTGCTATGCCGCGCTACCTACCACTTGCTTGTCAAGCCTCCCAAATTGCCATGAACCTCTAACCTTTGTCACCCTTCCTAGCAAACCGTTGTTTGGCTATGTTACCGCTTTGCTCAGCCCCTTCTTATAGCGTTGCTACTTGCAGGTGAAGATGAAGATTGCTCCATGTTGGATTATGTTTATGTTGGGATATCACAATATCTCTTATTTTAATTAATGCATCTATATACTTGGTAAAGGGTGGAAGGCTCGGCCTTATGCCTGGTGTTTTGTTCCACTCTTGCCGCCCTAGTTTCCGTCATACCGGTGTTATGTTCCTTGATTTTGCGTTCCTTACGCGGTTGGGTGATTTATGGGACCCCCTTGACAGTTCCCTTTGAATAAAACTCCTCCAGCAAGGCCCAACCTTGGTTTTACCATTTGCCTACCTAAGCCTTTTTCCCTTGGGTTCTGCAGACTCAAGGGTCATCTTTATTTTAAACCCTCGGGCCAGTGTTCCTCTGAGTGCTGGTCCAAACTAGAGCCCTTTGCAGCGCCACCTTGGGGAAACTTGAGGTCTGGTTTTAGTTGTACGGACTGCTCATCCGGTGTGCCCTGAGAACGAGATATGTGCAGCTCCTATCGGGATTTGTCGGCACATTCGGGCGGCTTTGCTGGTCTTGTTTTACCATTGTTGAAATGTCTTGTAAACCGGGATTCCGAGACTGATCGGGTCTTCTCGGGAGAAGGTTTATCCTTCGTTGACCGTGAGAGCTTATAATGGGCTAAGTTGGGACACCCCTGCAGGGTATAAACTTTCGAGAGCCGTGCCCGCGGTTATGTGGCAGATGGGAATTTGTTAATATCCGGTTGTAGAGAACTTGACACTTGACCTTAATTAAAATACATCTACCGCGTGTGTAGCCGTGATGGTCTCTTCTCGGCGGAGTCCGGGAAGTGAACACGGTTCTTGTGTTATGTTTGACGTAAGTAGGAGTTCAGGATCACTTCTTGATCATTGCTAGTTCACGACCGTTCCGTTGCTTCTCTTCTCGCTCTCATTTGCGTATGTTAGCCACCATATATGCTAGTACTTGCTGCAGCTCCACCTCACTACCCCATCCTTTCCTGTAAGCTTAAATAGTCTTGATCTCGCGGGTGTGAGATTGCTGAGTCCTCGTGACTCACAGATACTCCCAAAACAGTTGCAGGTGCCGACGATGCCAGTGCAGGTGACGCAACTGAGCTCAAGTAGGAGCTCGATGAAGATCTTGTTCGTTGTGCTATTTCTTTTCATATTGATCAGTAGTGGTGCCCAGTTGGGACGATCGGGGATCTGGCAGTTGGGTTGTCTTCTTTTCTTTTGGTTCCATAGTCGGACCTATGTGTGTACTCTGATTGATGTATGATTTATTCATGTATTGTGTGAAGTGGCGATTGTAAGCCAACTCTTTATCCCATTCTTGTTCATTACATGGGATAGTGTGAAGATGACCCTTCTTGCGACAAAACCACAATGCGGTTATGCCTCTAAGTCGTGCCTAGACACGTGGGAGATATAGCCGCATCGTGGGTGTTACAAGTTGGTAATCAGAGCCATCCCCAACTTAGGAGCCCCCTGCTTGATCGAATCGCTGGCGTTGTTGAGTCTAGAGCAAAAATGTTTTGAGTCTTAGGATTATATATATCGGAGAGTAGGATTCTTTTTACTCCTCAGTCCCTTCGTCGCTCTGGTGAGGTCTCCTGATGTAGAAGTTTTGACTCTTCTCTCCACAAATTTCACTAATTTTCTTTTTAGGATCACGCGGGTATCTTGGAATCGTTCCGATGGTTTTGTGACGAGAACATTGTTCTTGGTGCCTCCTGACATTTAGGGGTTGTGGCAGTGTCCCGGGGAGTTGAGCTCCGAGGTGTTGTCGTCACAATTTTATCGTTGCAGTTCTGGAATACCTGAGTTTCGCCGACAGCGAAATCTCTTTTATGCAGTTGTTGGTGAGATCACCTCGACGCCACCCAGTACTGGGGCGGGAGTTTGGGAGTATTGCCATAAGTCGTATAACATATGCTTTTCGAAGGTTGAGGTAAACGATTTCCGGAGTTTTCTTGGTTATGTGTTGACGGATGGATACAGCTGGATCTAGGGATTGTTAGTTTGGGTGATATATATTTTGTGTCCCCTGTATCCCCAACACCAGATTGCATAACCAGAAAGTTTCGGGAGTTTATAAGTGGGAATTCAAGTAGCTCTTAGGATATCTTTCCGACAGATGCATGATATGAGATTGGGGTTCGACGTCTAGTGGTCCGCGTGTACACGGTTGGTTTTACAGTGGTCTCGTAGTGTCTTAAAGAGTCCTTGGCTATGCCGACTCGGGGATGCTTCGTATGTCATGTGCACTGCCTTGTACATGATGGTGCTATACGTTCGAGCCCGTGTGGGGCCCACCACGAAAACTTCGGACGAAATCTCTATCATATGTTTGTTCCGGCTTATTCTGCGAGCCAATCCTTTGTTTTGTTTTGTTTTGTGGTATTCGAGTTGCTTCGAAGTCAAATGTTGAATCCATACCTTTCCTAAACGGTGTTCTCATATTGCTATGTGAATACTAATACTTCTTGATCATCGAGGTCGTCATGTTAATTCTTTCCAACCGGCGTGTTTCTCTTCAAGTGCATCCAGTCATTCCAACATTCGCAAGATCAATTCTAAGCTTTTTCTCAACGGTGTTCGTTTCATCCGACCCAAGTTGTCTTTGTTTTCCCGCCCTCCCACCCTTTTTCTTCAAGGACTCAGATTTCTTAATCAAGTATCCATTTTATTCATGTGAAGCCCCTTCATTCTTTTCAATCAATGTGCTTACCCGGTGGTTCTCATGAAGTTGTTCTTCAATTTTATCATTCTTCATTTTTTTCTTCTCCGGTGAATTCAATTCAAGCTTTCAGTGTTGATCGTATTCTTTTCATCGTTTCAAATGTTTTTCTCATGTCGGTGCACCTCTTAATCATCCACTTCTCGTCATTCATTTGTTCTGGAGTGCCGAAGATATCTCAGAAAATTTGTGTCTCCATTATCAATCTGTTCAAGCTATTTTGAGGTTGTTATCTCATTCAAGCCATTTAATTCAACTAGTGCGATCTCTCTTTTAAATCATTTCAACAGCGTTTCTTTTGAGTGGGCCCTAACCCACAGGTATTTTCCCAGGATCTTACCTGACTCTTCTAATTTTCTGGAGTTATTCCCAAATTCATTGCAAAGTTTGACGTAAGAATGAATTATCGTCAGTCAAATGTCTTTCTCAAGATCTTTTAAATTCTTTTCATCGTTGGTTCAACCTTTCTAATTTTCATCCCGGAGTATCTCAACAATTCATGGTGGTGTTTCTTGTCATCATTCTCAACATTTGAAGACCGAAGAAGAATTTCTCCTAAATCTTGATCCGTTCTCTTGAAGATTCATAGTTCTAGCTTATGCCATCCTCTCATAATTGTTTCGATTGTGAGAATTATTTTCACCCACCAGGAGCATTTCACAAGTCTTTTTAGTTTGATTCTTCGGAGCCCATCATCTCAGAATTATTCATTCAAGTTTTCAGCTTCGTTCTCCAATTATTCTAAATTGATGAAGCTCTCGTTCTCCAAATCTTACCGGTGCATCATTCAAGTATCATCTAATCAGCTCGTGATCTCTTCATTCTCGTGTATCAAATTCCCTTGAGTATTTTCGCGCGCTCTTTAATTCTTACGGTGATTCATTCTCTTTTCTTCTTTCACTTCCAATTCTTACGGTGGTTCGTTCAAGATTTCTCTTCCCTCGTTCTCATATCAATTCATTTATTGTTTCAATCCTACCGGCGGATCGTTGAAGACTTTTCCCAAGTTTGCGCAATATCTATCTTAATCCTTTCTACGAGAATAAGTAGTATGCAAGATCCGTTGCTTGTCATCAATTTAAATTGGTGAAGGATACACATAACATAATTCTTATTCTTGTTTCATCCAAGTGTTTAATCCTTTCTTTCGGAGTTCGTTCATGATATCAAATTCTCGGTTCCAAGTTGTTCATCTTTTCTTTCCGGAGTTCCAAGTTTTCTCGGTTATATCATTTCAAAGCTTCATCTAATCATTGCAAGGCTTCTCCCGGAGTTTTTTTTTTCAATTTTGCCTTTCGTTTGATCATTCTGTTATTACCGGAGTTCTTCATGGAGGTTCACATGGTGCTTCGTCAAGGATTCTTTTCATTCTTCAATTGTTCTTCAAGATTTCTCTCGGAGTTATGATCCGCCAGGCTACTAAAAAAAATTAACATGGTGTTCAACACATGTCTTGTTTTGAGGAGTTCAAGCATTCTTCATCTTGCATTCCGAAGTGCTATTCTTTCTCTCTTATCTTCTGAGGTGGTGTTATGTTATTCTTGACATTTGAGTTCGCGTTTCATGTTTCACATGTTGTCAAGAATGAGATATTTTAAATCCACCAATCTCTTCGTTGGATTTATCTTGTGTCATGTTTCACCTAAAGCCTTCCCTAAGGAATGTTGCTATTTTTGGTGCTTATAAATGACCCAAGTTTTTCATTTGTCCTCCCGGTGAAATAAGTTTCTCGTCTCCTTGTTGATATCAATCTAATCATTTGTTTCCGTTGGTGGCAGTATTTCACCTCAAGTTTTTGAGATGTTTTCCTTAAGCCCACAACAAGCTTATTCTTTTCGTTGTTGATTTTTCCAACAAACTCCGTTCTAACCTTCTTGGAAGGGTGCTTTCCAAGCTCATTTGTGGCAGAAGTTGTCATTTTGTTCTCTGTTATCTTATTCCGACGATCGATCTTCTATTTGTTCGTCCCGGAGCCATTGTGATGTTGCTCTCTTCGACCAATCATCTTGTTTTGTCAAGATCATGTAATTTTTCCATTCTTATCCGTTTAGCCGGAGTGTCGTGTTTTCATTCGAGTTCTCTCATCTTATCAAGTTTTGTCTCCTTCCTCAACCGGAGTGCTGTCTGAAATATTTCGTACCCCTTGTGCCATTCTTTCATTAGTTCCAGAGGCAGTGTGTTGTTAAATTCATCGAGTATCATCTCATCTTGTCAAGATCATGTTTAATTCCTTCCATTTACAGTCGGAGTGCTGCCCAAATTATATCATTCTTATTCCTTCTCTATCTTGTTTTAACCGGAGTGGTTTAAATATCTATTGTGTCACTTAACCTCAAGGTTCTCATGGTGTCCCTTGTTTCTCTTTGATAACGGAGTGTTTTCAATCTCGTTCATCTCCCTTGTATTCTCTCTTTTCGTTCGTTCAATATCTAAAGGTTCTTTGGTTTCACTCGTTTGTCAAGAAGCAATTTGTTTTACCTCTTCCCCTTCCGTTTCTCTCCGGTGCCATCCTAGATCTCGGGACGAGATCCTCTTATAGTGGTGGAGTGTTGTAACGCCCCGAGACCGACGCTTCAGAAGACTTCCTTACTTTTGTGATCTCTGTGTGTTTCTTTTGCTTGCTCTATTTATTTTTGCATTGCATCATGTCATTTAATTTTTAAAAATCAACTAAGTAAATTGCATGGATCTTCGATCCATTTAAATCGAGGGAATTCACATGGTGATTTCTCTTTATAACATATCCTCCTAATATTTATGGAGCTATCAAAATATTCCATTCTTTAGGAATAAACCATAACACATTTACAGTTTAAGTTTCATGCCTTTTCCTTCTCAATTCCCGGCCTCCATCCTTGCTATAAATTCTTTTGTCACCTTCCCAAGCTCCTCCATTAATGTTCAACTTATCCCTATAAATCCTAAATGATGCCTACACACTCTCTGCCGAATTACAGATCCTTTGGAATTGTTTTGGTTGGGTTCAAAAATGGCTTCAGTTTGAATTTAATTCAAACTTGAATTATTTTTATATCCTTAAAAATTCCCAAACCAGTTTATTCAAACTGTGCATGTTTCCAGGACGCCTAATATATTTTTATCTCTGTCAAATTCCATGTCTACCGATTTCTTTCTTTTCCTCCAAGTTTCTGTCTGAAGAAAATGGAGAAGAAAAAGAAGTTGAGGCAGGAAGAGAGCCCAGCTGGGCCTCCCAACTCCAGCCGACCCAGCCCAGTGCCTCAAACGGCCACCTGCTCCGTTTCCCCTCCGTCTCCCTCGCTTCAGACACAGGGAGTTCGCGCCATCGCGCCGTGAGCTCACGGACGTCGAGGCCAGCACGTTCCGCGCCCCTAGAAAGCCCCGCAGCGATCCCTAGGGTTTTTCCTCCGTCCTCCTCGCGCCGCCATCTCTCTCTTCCTCCCCTGCTTCCTCTGCTTCACGGACAGCAAGTCCACCGGAGATCTTCGCTGCCCAAATTCCGCCCCCAGCGCCAGCAGCAAAAGCGCCGAGCGCTCCTCCTCCTCGTCACCCGTTCGTCCCCGATGGATCCGCGAAGCCTCCCGTACGGGACCTCGTCAGCCTCCTGCTCCTTCGCCGCCCCGCGTCCCGCGCCATTGCCGGACCCCAACCCCGTGCCCGACGCTGTCCTGCGTCGTCGTTGATGACCATTAGATGAGCCTCGCGCCCATCTCTTCTCTTCTCCCTCCTTGCATTCTTCTCTCCAACTCTCTCTGACCTCTCTCTCAACTGTGTGTTCTTCGCACAGGAGCCATGGTCGTTCGAAGCTTCAATTGTTGCCCGCCTCGTCAACATCCGACGTCGTCGCCCTAGCCTCGGATCCGTCGGGTCCCGACCTCCCCGTCGTTGCCGGACCTCCTCAATTCGCCGGAGCACCAAGGCCCTGCGCCAAGTCCCGTCTCGCCGCTGCCTTCACCAAGTCCACCATCGCCGGCCTCTGCTTCCCCTCTGTAACGAGCAGGAGTCAAGCCGCTGCACCGAGCCCCGATCCACGCCTCCCCTTGCCGGATTTGGACCCCGGCGCCTCCCCGCGCTCCGTTCCGCCCGTTCCGGCCGGTTCCCGCCGACCCCGTCGCCAGGACCCCTGCCGTCGTCTTCTGCATCGCCTGCTGCTGTTTTTGTTCTTCAGAAACGAGCAGCAGCAGCTCGCTCGCCTCGTCTCGCCTTTGACCACGCCTGGGCAGCGCGCCTCCAGATCAGGCCCAGGCCCAGCTCCAGCGCCAAGGCCCAGCGCCCCTTCCAGCTTCCCTCTCCACCGACTGGGCCTCAGCCCATGGTGAGCCACGGCTGTGCCCCCTTCCACTGTTGGCCCAAGTACAGTTTCGGCCCGTGTAGTTTTTTTCCCAGTTCTGCGATTTTATGCATTATCCCAGGATTTACAGATTTACAAAAAAACCCTTGATGTTCATGCATTAATAATTAATTAACCGTGCATCTTTTGTAAATAATTTATATATGAAAAATGTCTAGAATTTCGTCTAGTTTAATTATATGCCACTTTCACCCATGGTAAAGTTGTTTAAAATGTTGTTTGATTAATTTTGCTCGAATAATATGTTAAAATGATTTATTTCATAACTAAATAACCGTAGCTCGGATTTAAATAAAGTTTATATGTAAATGGGGTAGAAAAATGCCTAGTTTAACTTGGTGCACTTCATTTTGTTGCTTAACAATATTAAAATTGTGTTTAGGGCAGAACAGTACCAAATCAAAAATATGCATATGAGGTTTTTCCGGAATTGTTGTTTGTTGTTCCGGCCTCATTTAAATTGCCTAAAATAGGTAGTTTCCTTATGCTTCACCTCTTGCCATGGTTAATAACATTTAATATTGTTGGGTCCATAAACAAGAGAGAACTAAATAATTAAATGTGGTGTTTCGTCAATATGCAACTCGTTGCATATTGAGCTCCACTTAATTTGTAGTTTTGTTTGTGCACTTTGCCATGCCATGCATATTTAAACCGGGCATGCATCATATTTGTTTGTGCATCATGCCATGTGTATGTGGTGGTTGTTTACTTTGTTGTTTGTTTCTTTGCGGGTTGCTTCTCTCGTTAGCTTCGGTTTCGTTCCGGGGTTGTGAGGATTCGTTCGACTACATCCGTTTGTCTTCTTCATGGACTCATTCTTCTTCCTTGCGGGATCTCAGGCAAGATGACCATACCCTCGAAATCACTTCTATCTTTGCTTGCTAGCTGTTCGCTCTTTTGCTATGCCGCGCTACCTACCACTTGCTTGTCAAGCCTCCCAAATTGCCATGAACCTCTAACCTTTGTCACCCTTCCTAGCAAACCGTTGTTTGGCTATGTTACCGCTTTGCTCAGCCCCTTCTTATAGCGTTTCTAGTTGCAGGTGAAGATGAAGATTGCTCCATGTTGGATTATGTTTATGTTGGGATATCACAATATCTCTTATTTTAATTAATGCATCTATATACTTGGTAAAGGGTGGAAGGCTCGGCCTTATGCCTGGTGTTTTGTTCCACTCTTGCCGCCCTAGTTTCCGTCATACCGGTGTTATGTTCCTTGATTTTGCGTTCCTTACGCGGTTGGGTGATTTATGGGACCCCCTTGACAGTTCGCTTTGAATAAAACTCCTCCAGCAAGGCCCAACCTTGGTTTTACCATTTGCCTACCTAAGCCTTTTTCCCTTGGGTTCTGCAGACTCAAGGGTCATCTTTATTTTAAACCCCCGGGCTAGTGTTCCTCTGAGTGCTGGTCCAAACTAGAGCCCTTTGCAGCGCCACCTTGGGGAAACTTGAGGTCTGGTTTTAGTTTACGGACTGCTCATCCGGTGTGCCCTGAGAACGAGATATGTGCAGCTCCTATCGGGATTTGTCGGCACATTCGGGCGGCTTTGCTGGTCTTGTTTTACCATTGTCGAAATGTCTTGTAAACCGGGATTCCGAGACTGATCGGGTCTTCTCGGGAGAAGGTTTATCCTTCGTTGACCGTGAGAGCTTATAATGGGCTAAGTTGGGACACCCCTGCAGGGTATAAACTTTCGAGAGCCGTGCCCACGGTTATGTGGCAGATGGGAATTTGTTAATATCCGGTTGTAGAGAACTTGACACTTGACCTTAATTAAAATACATCTACCGCGTGTGTAGCCGTGATGGTCTCTTCTCGGCGGAGTCCGGGAAGTGAACACGGTTCTTGTGTTATGTTTGACGTAAGTAGGAGTTCAGGATCACTTCTTGATCATTGCTAGTTCACGACCGTTCCGTTGCTTCTCTTCTCGCTCTCATTTGCGTATGTTAGCCACCATATATGCTAGTACTTGCTGCAGCTCCACCTCACTACCCCATCCTTTCCTGTAAGCTTAAATAGTCTTGATCTCGCGGGTGTGAGATTGCTGAGTCCTCGTGACTCACAGATACTCCCAAAACAGTTGCAGGTGTCGACGATGCCAGTGCAAGTGACGCAACTGAGCTCAAGTAGGAGCTCGATGAAGATCTTGTTCGTTGTGCTGTTTCTTTTCATATTGATCAGTAGTGGTGCCCAGTTGGGACGATCGGGGATCTGGCAGTTGGGTTGTCTTCTTTTCTTTTGGTTCTGTAGTCGGACCTATGTGTGTACTCTGATTGATGTATGATTTATTCATGTATTGTGTGAAGTGGCGATTGTAAGCCAACTCTTTATCCCATTCTTGTTCATTACATGGGATAGTCTGAAGATGACCCTTCTTGCGACAAAACTACAATGCGGTTATGCCTCTAAGTCGTGCCTCGACACGTGGGAGATATAGCCGCATCGTGGGTGTTACACCCCTCTCATCGAAGATGTGGTCGACGAGTCGACCGAGGAAGAGGCCGAGGCTGACGACCCTCCGGCCTTGGAAAAAGGCGTGTCCTGCGGCGGGCCTGCTCCGGCGAGCCGGTCCGGCCTGGCAGGATCGAGCAGCGGCAAGAAGTCCAGGGGGAGTCCGTGCGCCTGACGAGGGCCGCGGCAGCAAAGAAGGTGGTGAAGGCCGCGGTGGCGAAGAGGAATGCAACCACCTCTTCTTCGTCCAAGCGTCCTCGGACTCCACTTGCTTCCCCTCCTCCCGCGGATGATGACATGGAGTTCGTCTTCGACTTCGGGTCCCTTAGCTTGAGGAGGAAGAGGAAGGCAACGAAAGAGGAAACAGAGGATGAGTAAGTATCTTGTCTTTTGTCATCTCTGTCTCCTTAGTCCGTGCCGCTTTTCTTGACTTGTTTTCATCTTTGCAGGGACGTGGAGACGCTGGCCGAGAGGGTGGCAAAGAGAGCCAGGGCCTCGTCGGGCAGCTAGCCCCCGGCGGGCACCTCGAGCACACTGCTGGTGGTTGAGAGCAGCCCCCAGCGCAGCCCCCGCTTCAGCCCCCAGCGTTAGTCCATCACTTTCTCCGTTATTGATGAACTTTTGGGGGGTGTACCTTTGATGTCGATCTTGCCGGGTTTGCAGGAGAAGAACGACAGCGGGAGGAGCCGCCGAGGGCTACCCCCAACATGCCGCCCCTCTCGACCACGCCGCCCCGGGGGCGTCCCCGGCAAGGGCATCCACCACCGAGCCCACGCCCATGGAGGAGGAGGAGACGAACTTGGGTGCTGGCGGCCCCACCCCGGCAAAGAACGTTGGCGGGGAGGGCGCCACTTCTTCCCAGCCCGGTGTGGGTAAGTTTGTTCGCATTCTGCCCTTGTTCTTCTTCCTTTCTTCTTCTTGGGCCCTGACGTCGGCTCCGCCTCATTGCGTTTCTTGGTGCCCAGGCCCATCCTCGGCGGACTAGGAGGACATCGACACTGTATCGGAGATGTCGCCAGGGACGCTGAGGCCGAGGCCAGCAAGATCGCCACCGAGGAGGCCGCCAAGACCACTGCTGAGGACGCCGCCAAGGGCCGCTGCCGAGGAGGCCGGCAAGGAGCCTGCCGGGGAGGCCGGCAAGGCCATTGCTGAGGAGGGATGGTCGATGATCAGCCCTCCTCCTCTGCTGCCGCCGGCTTGGGCAAGTACCTGAAGGTGGGCGACGATCTGTTTGTCCAACTCTCAGGGACGGCGAGCACCAGGGTGACCATCGAGGAGGAGGTGTTCGACGACGAGGTGCTGGCCGCCGCCGGGCTCGAGGTTGTCGACTAACCGGGCGCTGGTGGTTGGCGGTTCCCAGGAGGAGCAGCTCCTTCAGGGCATGAGCGCCAACTTCTAGAAGCTCCAGGTGCTCCACCGTGCCCGCCTGGACAAGGCGAAGTCCAGGATGGCGGCGGTGGACAAGGCGGAGGCGGACCTCGCGGGGCGCATCGCTCAGACGCAGGCTTGGTTTCGCCAAGCCCATGAGGAGCTGAAGGTTGCCTAGGACCTGCTGGCCGAGTGCAAGCTGGAGCTCGTCATGAAGCAGGCCGACATCGAGAAGGCCCAGGAGCTGGCGTAGGAGCAGGCCGCCAAAGACGAGGCCGCCCGGCACCAGCACCAGGCCGAGCTAAACTCCCAGGAGGAGGGTGATGTCTACTACGCAACCTTCTTCTTGTAGACGTTGTTGGGCCTCCAAGTGCAGAGGTTTGTAGGACAGTAGCAAATTTCCCTCAAGTGGATGACCTAAGGTTTATCAATCAGTGGGAGGTGTAGGATGAAGATGGTCTCTCTCAAGCAACCCTGCAACCAAATAACAAAGAGTCTCTTGTGTCCCCAACACACCCAATACAATGGTAAATTGTATAGGTGCACTAGTTCAGCGAAGAGATGGTGATACAAGTGCAATATGGATGGTAGATATAGGTTTTTGTAATCTGAAATTATAAAAATAGCAAGGTAACTAATTATAAAAGTGAGCACAAACGGTATTGCAATGTGTTGAAACAAGGCCTAGGGTTCATACTTTCACTAGTGCAAGTTCTCTCAACAATAATAACATAATTGGATCATATAACTATCCCTCAACATGCAACATAGAGTCACTCCAAAGTTACTAATAGCGGAGAACAAATGAAGAGATTATGGTAGGGTACGAAACCACATCAAAGTTATTCTTTCTGATCGATCTATTCAAGAGTCCATAGTAAAATAACATGAAGCTATTCTTTCCGTTCGATCTATCATAGTTCGTACTAGAATAACACCTTAAGACACAAATCAACCAAAACCCTAATGTCACCTAGATACTCCAATGTCACCTCAAGTATCCGTGGGTATGATTATACGATATGCATCACACAATCTCAGATTCATCTATTCAACCAACACAAAGAACTTCAAAGAGTGCCCCAAAGTTTCTACCGGAGAGTCAAGACGAAAATGTGTGCCAACCCCTATGCATAAGTTCGCGAGATTACGGAACCCGCAAGTTGATCACCAAAACATACATCAAGTGGATAACGTGAATATCCCATTGTCACCACAGATAAGCACATGCAAGACATACATCAAGTGTTCTCAAATCCTTAAAGACTCAATCTGATAAGATAACTTCAAAGGGAAAACTCAATCATTACAAGAGAGTAGAGGGGGAAAAACATCATAAGATCCAACTATAATAGCAAAGCTCGTGGTACATCAAGATCGTACCACCTCAAGAACATGAGAGAGAGAGAGATCAAACACAAAGCTACTGGTACATACCCTCAGCCCCGAGGGTAAACTACTCCCTCCTCATCATGGAGAGCGCCGGGATGATGAAGGTGGCCACCGGTGAGGGATCCCCCCTCCGCAGGGTGCCAGAACAGGGTCCCGATTGGTTTTTGGTGGCTACAGAGGCTTGCGGCGGCGGAACTCCCGATCTATTGTGTTCCCCAAGGTTTTTAGGGTATATGGATGTATATATAGGCGAAAGAAGTCTGTCAGGGGAGCCACAAGGGGCCCATGAGGGTGGGGGGCGCGCCCAGGGGGGTAGGGCGCACCTACCTGCCTCGTGGCTTCCTCGAAGCTTCCCTGACGTCTACTCCAAGTCTCCTGGATTGCTTCCGTTCCAAAAATAACTCTCCCGAAAGTTTCATTCCGTTTGGACTCCGTTTGATATTCCTTTTCTTCGCAACACTGAAATAGGCAAGAAAACAACAATTTGGGCTGGGCCTCCGGTTAATAGGTTAGTCCCAAAAATAATATAAAAGTGTTTAGTAAAGCCCATAAACATCCAAAACAGATAATATAATAGCATGAATACTTCATAAATTATAGATACGTTGGAGACGTATCAGCATCCCCAAGCTTAATTCCTGCTCGTCCTCGACTAGGTAAATGATAAAAGAAATAATTTATGAAGGTGAATGCTAGCAGGTGCACAAGTTTGATCAATGATAATTTCAATCAACTTCTCTAGCATCATTATGTGTCATAACAGTAGATCATCTCATAAAACTTTTCATGATCAAGTAACAAGCTATTCACATGTTAAAGTATAGATCATAAACTTTCTTGAAAACTAACAAACAGTTCTCAGTCATCAAACAATTGCAATTAATCTTATTTTCAGGAAGGGTCTATGTAAGAGCTTTGATTTAGCAAATCCCACATACTCAACTATCATATAGTCTTCCATGATTGCTACCACTCAAAGCATATTTTTAGAACAAATAGTATTCATCGAACACAGAGAAAGATAGGGGCTTAATGTTTCGCCTCCCAACTTATTTATCATATAGATAATTGTCAACAATAATAATTCATGATCAAATATATTCGAATGGCCATATATGCTTAGATCTTTCCATCACATGATGCTTGCCAACTAAAGAGTAGGTTAGAATGAGAAGGAATACTATTGACTCTTGCATAAAAGTAAAAGATAGGCCCTTCGCAGAGGGAAGCAGGGATTTGCAGAGGTGCCAGAGCTCGAAGCAAAAATAGAGATGAAAATAGTTTTGAGAGGTATGCTTTCATTGTCAACATAACGACCAAGAGTTCCCAATATCTTCCATACTAGATACATTATAGGCGGTTCCCAAACAGAAAGGTAAAGATTTTACTCCCCCTCCACCAACAATCACACTCATGGCTTGTCCGAAACAACGGGTGCCGTCCAACTATCAACAATCCTAGGGGAGTTTGTTTAAATTATTTGTGAATTTGTTTTTGATCTTTTGATCATAGGATTGGGCATCCCAGTTACCAGCCATTTTCTCGTGAATGATGAGCGAAGTCCACTCATCGTGAGAATAACCCACCTAGCATGGAAGATACTGACAGCCCCTAGTCGCTACATGAGCGATTCAGGCATACAAAACAGATTATTATTTGAAGGTTTAGAGTTTGGCACGTGCAAATTTACTTGGAACGGTAGGTAAATACCGCATATAGGTAGATATGGTGGACACTCATGGAAGAAACTTGGTTCAAGGAATTTGGATGCACAAGCAGTATTCCCGCTTAGTACAGATATTTTGGCTAGCAAAGGATTCTAAATAGCAAGCACCACATTCTAGAGGATCCATAACAATATAACTTCTATACAAATATACCCAAGCATAACTCCTTATGTTGTCTTCCTTGTCCAACTTCAACTAATTTGCTCAGGTTTGAAAATAATTAATGGGGCTCACAATCATACACTGCAAAAAAAAGACACTTCCATGATGATACGTGTTTGTCACAGTAGGTCACGTTTTCTGTCATGCATGTACATCCATGACAAATTTATGACAGAATCAAGATAGTCATACCTGTGATGTCGTAGAAGTGTTCCATGACATTACCAAAATTATCATCACGGAAGTGTCCATTTCCATGACGATAAATCGCGCGTCACAGAAGTGCTTTCGTCAAGGGTGACTGACACGTGGCATCCACCGTAACGGAACGCAGTTAAGCTATCGGGTCCGGTTTTGGATCCGATAACCCGTTAACAACCACGACCAATGGGGATTTTCCACGTGTAAAATCATGATTGGCTGGAGGAAACACGTGTCGGCTCACCGTTGGGACAGATGTCATCCACTCATTGGACCCAAAGTGCCTATGATACGTCGACACGTGGCACGGCCCAACAGAGGCCCATATAGGTTAAAAAGGCCGGCCCAGTCAAAGGCCCGTAGTACTTACTCAGGTACTAGTGGGCCAGCCCAATAACGACCTGCTTAATAAAGGCCCATTTACGACCCGAAGCCAGATCTGGCCCGTTAATTGTTCGCCGAATATTGGGGCCCATTTACGACCCGAAGCCAGATCTGGCCCGTTAATTGTTCATCGAATATTTGGGCCCAATTACAGCCTAGTGACTTTCGGCCTGTTAGAGGCCCGATGTAGACATGGGCCCATTTCAGCCCGGTGTGACTTTCGGCCTGGGAATGGCCCGTGCTGCCCATGGGCCATATATGGTCCGACGGGACATTGTGCCCACTAACGGCCCGTGATAAAGGTGGCAACAGTTAAGCCCACGTGACTTTGGGCCTGTTAAAGGCCTGTCGCATAATTCGGCCCGTTGATGTGTGTACTAAGCTTTCGGCCTCTTAAAGGCCCATGGTATCAGTGGGCCAACTAAGGCCCGAGATATATTTCGGCCTGGTAACTGCTCGTGATATAACGGGGCCCAAAAAGGCCCGGTTTACATTTCAGCCTGCTGAAGGCCCGTCGACGACTAGTGAAAATTGAGGCCCAATATGCATCTCGGCCTGCTAAAGGCCCATGGTTTCATCTGGGCCGTAACAGGCCAGTACAATATTCAGCCTGTTAATGGCCCAACGCTACCTGGGCCAAACTAAGCGCTGGGTCCACAAAAGGCCCAACTAAAATATTGGCTAGTGTGAGTTGTGGGCCTCGCGCAAAGTGTGAAGGCCCCAATCATTCGGGCCCAAGAATGATGCAGGCCGGCCCAATTGTGGCCCGCTAAACACCAGGCCCGTTAGAGGCGAATGTTTCAGCCCGGTCGACTACATCTGATTTTTTTCAGATACCGAATGATGGCAGTAACTAGTAGGAATTAAGAACAAACCTACTCAATAAAGAAATTACGGCATAGTAACTAAGAATAAACCTACACTATACAATAAATGATTTATGGTATATTACATCCACTGGGCATCAAAGTTCGCCACCAGTGATCATAAAGCACAACGAAGAAGCAGATTACAAAAACTGGGCACCATTGCAGCGTAACAAAATAATACTGAACCGAGACCACTTCCAAGACAGTTCAAGAAAGGTTAGCCTTGCGCGGGAACTGCTGCGCAAGCTGCTGAGCAAGGCTGTGAATCCGGCCTAGCATGTTGGTCATAGCTTCCACGTGTAGCTGTTTAGCGATGAGGTTCTCATTGGTGTTCTCCGCAATCTTTCTTAGAGATAGGACTTCAAGTCGAAGTTGAGTTGCAGAATGCCTTTCTGCTAGAACTTGGGACTGAAGAAATCGAACTGATTCAGACAACGAATTCTGTGAGCTTGTCTGACTGCTAGTCTCAAGTAACTTGAACACTGCATCAAGACAAGACTTTGGGGTTGTCTTGCTATCTTCAAGATGTTTTGCCTTCTTTGCTGCAATATATGTTGGGTTTGTCACACAGCCTTCAGCAGACTTGTGTATGCCATCAGGCATATCACCCTGAAACAAAGCAGAGAGATGACAGGTTTTGCATGTGTATAAACAAAGATGATAACTGTGCTGCCAGTTCCATCCAATTTCAAATTAGAAAATAAAGAGTAAGTTCAAAATAACAATAGCATAATTTGGCATTGTTCATAATGCGGGGAGCTTCACCACACTACTGGATTACCATGTCAACATAACAAGCATAGATGAAGGGCAAAGAAAATCATTGTATCTATTTTGGTTAATGTGCATGGCATGTTGTCATCAGCCACATCAGTAAGATAAAACAGGAGATGACAAGGTGCAAACGTGGGCTGCTTCACCACACACTGGATTATAGATCCACAAAAACAAGCATACATATAGGGAGTATTGAGTAATGTGCATGGTATGAATAAGGAATTTGGTTTTACAAGTAAAACTTAGAACTTACGGTTCTTGCGAACATGCATTTTGGTAGAAACAGCAAACTAAACAGGAGTAAACGATAGGGAGTATGAGCAAATTAAACAGCAGTTGAGGATAAAGGCTTTAGAAGGACTGACTTACATTAACAGTTAACACCGGCTTTATAATGCCCTTCTCCATGTCAAGGGAAGGATAACTCAAGAATTTCAGCACAGAATCTTCTTCATAAGCATTGCCTGTACTCTACATTTTTGTACAGAGTAATTATAGATATGATAATACTGGAAGGGATAGAGGATAATGAAGATAAGATGCAGATTGATGCTACATAATCAACTACCAATCCCTGGAAGTACAAGCATTACAGGACAAAATGTACTGACAAGAGCAATGGGCTACACTTCTGCACTGGCATTGTCTGTGTATTCTACTTTTTGGTAAGATTAAATATAGATCTAATCTTTTTTAGTAAATGGTGGGCGAGGGAGATAAGATGCAGAATGCTACACAATGAACCAATCCCTCTTCCCATAATACAAGGGTGTTTTGAACACTGGTGTACTATACAAAACGTTCTTATATTATGGGACGGAGGGAGTAGCTGTTAATGTAAGTACAGTGATAGACGACATTCAGCCCTTACAAGAGGACTGAAGAGCTAAACCTCTTGAAAAGCATTGGGTTGATTCTAAATTTATGTAAGAGTCCATACGGATCTTATAATGCCCACCAAATGGACGATAACGAGGCTAACATGTGCAGTGATGCTACATAATCAAACAACTATGAAAGTAAGTATGGTCATACAGGGCAAGAGGTACTCACAAGAGCAATGCAGTATGCTGTATAGTTGTGAGATTCTGTGGTCCTTGAGAACGAATGTTCTCCTGCTAACAGTTTTCGTACAAGTGAGACGTTAAGGCAAATGCAGAAATGTAGTTCAAATTGTGATGTGATATCATAGATAGTACCTTACGCTGCAGTCGAGACCAATGTGTAACAAGATTATTCCAGTCACCGTCGGATAAATGTAGCACCGGAGACTTTACAGAAATTTCGTTTAGAGGCTTGCCATCGAAGTGCGCTTTCCTCAGGTAGGAACGATACTTCATCAACGAGTGCTTGAAAAGCGCAACCAACCCTTGCTCGTCTTCACAATCTAGTTTGGTCCTCGCCTATTTAAAAGAATGAAATCTTGTGTCTTCTGTCAGCAGAAACATATGCAGTAATGACCATGAATAACATTAGTACATTACTTACGACTAAGTTGCGGAGGAAGACTGGAAATTGTTCTATGTCTGCGGTATAATCTTTCCATGAAGGAAAGATGCGCACAAAGTTCCTGACAACAATATAAGCTTTGTCTTCTAAACTGGGAAGAAATGGAATAGGGGTCCTATTTGTTGCAATTGGGGCTCTCTCTGGTGCGAAAAGGGATTTGGCAACTAGATTTGGTGTACTCTTTGTTGGAATGGGGGTTTTGCATCGTAGAGCTGGTGCTATGTCAACTGGCATAGTCATAATGTTTGCTGCAGTTAGGATCTGCTGAGTTGGGGCATCAGAAATGACCAGTGTAGTAGGGCTAGAGTCTGCTAGAGTTGGGGTGTTTTGTGGGTCAGGTGATATTGCAACTACACCTAATGGGCTATTTGATTTATCAGGTGCCACTACCTTTTCCAAATACTTTTCTTGCGCTCCTCCACGATCAGCAATCGCCCTCTTCCTTTTGAATGTCTGATACACAAGAACAACATTTGAATGGATAAATATGGTATGAGGACAAATGGAATATGTACTAAAAATGGATAGGCATGCCGTATTCACATACACAATGTGCAAACTAAGCTAATGGCAGTTCAACAAAGTAGAAGCAATGCAAAGCATCAGTTGCAAGATATGTGTGACAAATATAACCTTGGAAAGTTAGAGCAAGCACCTTGATGGGTGAATAAGATAGGGCATCTTCCTCTGACTCCTCCACTAGGGAGCTACATTGACTTAGGTCTCCCTCTAGCTCAGAATCACTGTTAGGATCATATTCTGAGCATGAATCTATAGGTGGAGAGCGTTTGCATTGCATTGCATCCAGACTTGATTTCAGTCCCTTAGTGCCAAGTTTGACAGCCATGGCATTGTTCTGCTTCATTCTTTTCATGCGCGCAAGCTCATAATCATTATGATGCTGTTCAGAATCTGAGATTCATGAAAACATAAAAGTAGTCAGATTATCTATGGAATGCATTGCGGATTCAACTCGAAGAGTGTCGCCCTATAAACCCCTGCATATGCAAAGTTCACCCCCAACCGTGCTGACCAGACCACACACAGAAATACAAACCCCTTATGTCTCTATAACAGGCAGACACACATTTCAAAACTGAAGTAGGAACATTAGAATTATATGAAATTCGTATTTGAACAAATAAACTAAGGAATTATGAGTGGCATAATGTTTAGCTTCAAGGGTGGAGTGTTGGTAGTGCGACACAAAGCAAGTAGGCAGATTGTATTCCCTGTAAAAGATCGAAGCCTATGTAAAAGCTAGAAATGACACTTTCTTTCTATACAATGCAGTGTTCATTGCCCACACATGATGGAAGAGATCACATAGAGAAATACTATTCACTCATGTCTACGGTTGCAGTATTTAGAAACAGGGTGGTCCACCCTAAAAGAATATTGACAAAAAATATGACAAGGCAAGCATAGATGTAGTGAATCAATCATTTACTTGTGAACTCACTAGGACATGTACGCATAATTGTAACTGCAGTAAGAGACGGTCCAAAATCTGAATCAAGAAGTCTGTCCAGCACTTATTGTTTGCAACTAATCGACGTGAATAATTGGATATTATATCGAATGAGTAAGAAAGACAAGTAAAATTTTCAACAAACCTGGCTTGCAGTAGTAATCTGGGTCAATGTCACTACGACCAACAATCCAAAATGACTAGTGTATGTTCCTAGGGCCGGAATTTTGAAAACCCTGTGAACTTTACAGGTACTAAAGATTAACAAAATACATCTGAACCATTAAGTGTAGGTAGCACTGAGCACACAACAAACCCTAATGGCAGTCCTGCCTAATGAGTAATGAATCAATTAGAAAATGGGTGACGAGGAGTGGCTGCTGAGTGTTGAGGACTTATCTCAGGATAAATCGGGTTGGCTTAGTGGGTGCTGCATGCCTGAGCCCTGAACAGACTGGGAAGGTAGGCACGACGGCGCGCCCGGGCAGCGGTGACACTGTTGGGCGAGCGGCTCCTGACCTTCTGTTAGTCCGGCATCTCCTCCTAGAGTCATGCCGTCCGGGGACGGCAAGTCACCGGCGAGGCAGGTGGCTGGGGGCGAGTAGAGATCGGAAGCACGCAACAGAACATAGGGAAATCGGGCCCTAGGACGACCCAAAATCCCAGGGTGGGCTGGCCCACCGTGGGCACCCTATAGAGATACACACCCGAGTGGCGAACATGCATTTTCGAAACTAATTTAGGAACATTTAGCTGACCAATTAAACGAATCTATTTTAATAATATCAGATTCGTATTTGAACAACTAAGCTTGTTTAGCTTGATGGGTCGAGCAGTGCTATTATGACACGAAGCACGTATTCTGATCGTATAGTGATCATAAAAGGGGGAAACCGGAGAAATGATATTGAGCAGCCATTGTTTGCTTCGAACTAAGAACTAAATTCTAAGAGCTGAAAAGAAAGTAGAGTAACCAATTTAAGATCTATTTTCTGGTTGAGATCAAAAAGTTGAGGAGATATAAAGTACCACCTCTCTTGCGGCGCCGTGTAGGCATCGGGGGTGCGATGGCTGTCGGTGGCGTTGAAGCAGATCTGCGATGGTAGACGGGTGCATCGGAGGATAAGTCCCGTTGCGGTGGAAGAGAAGGTCGTGTGAGTGGCCCCGGCAAAGAGGACGACGGCGCCGATGAAGCGAGAGGACGTGATGCAAGGCTCTTGATCCGTCGCCGTGGATGAGAAACATCCATCTCTAGCAGTGGACGACGCGGTCTTGGTAGGCGCTCTGGCATGGTGGAGGACGGTGGCGATGGATGTGGTGGAGGACGACAGCGATGGATGTGGTGGAGGACGACAGTGATGGATTGGGTGGCGGACGGAGGCTGGTGTGGGGATGGTGTTCTAGAGCGGACGGTGTATGAATGGGAAAATGGAGGGAGAGGCACGGGGAACCATGTTTTTGGGACGCGCCTGTCTGAAATATGGGAAAGTTACGAACTTAGCCCCCGTTTAAAATTTGGACGTCTCGTCGGTTGGGGATACGACGGTAATCTCGCATCTCGCCAATATTTGCCCAGAGCGATTTCGGGCGAGGAGAGGGTGGTTGGCGCCCATGGTTGGCGCCCACGGTGTATGAACGGGGCTGACAGGTAGGGCGGTTGTGTCACGTCTGAGTGAAGTTACAAACCTGCCCCTATTGAAAATATTTGCCTACATCGATTTCGGCCGAGTCGAGTTTGTTTTGCCGCCCACCGTGTATGAATGGGGAAATGGAGGGAGAAACAGAGGTTTTTCGGACGGGCTTGAATCAAATGTGTTTTGCCGCCCATGTTTGGCGCCCACCGTGTCGGAATGGGCTTAGAGGCGGTTGTGTCGCGTCTTATTGAAGTTACTATCATACCCCTATTTAGAGCAGTGGAAATCGGGCCGATGGATTGTCCTTGTAATGGGTAGACAGTAATTTCCATCTCCCAAACACTTGGCTTCGGGCAACCGACGTGGGAGTGGACATTTTGCCGCTTCTTTCGAATTTTGGGACAATAAGCATCCACGTTTACCCTGGCAACGAAATTCGAATCCATTTTGTATTCCTATACGAATCTTTATAAATCATTCTATGTGTTTTTATATATCTTCAAAAGGACGACAAAGATGTATTCCACTGTCATATATGAATATGGTTTACAAATGCCGATACTCAAATTCAGAAGCTAGAATCCAGTTTAAGGTGAATTTGAATATTTGGAACACTTCATGTCCAACTCAAATGTCACACGCATCATAATGTGTACTCCCATTTAGATATGTACACAAGCGATGTATCAAGATTCAAATACCGAGTGAATCAACCAAGAATGTACAGAACTAACAGACATATAAACACTTATAGAGTATATGGATCAATAATATCAACTAACATACATAAGCCAGGCCGCTGTACTTTTCTTTGCTACAACAACATCCTTTTTTTAGCCAAGCTACTACAACATCTTGGCCCTTTCCGATGCGTGCCACTTATGGTCCATCTATACTACTATTATTGCTAAATACACATTCAACCCGATTGGCATATTTGTAGGTCTGGCACAACAATCAAAATGAAATGTCTCTGAGTCTTTCAATTAATACAGACTTGTGCTCAAATAAAATTACAAACCAAAAAACAAAAAACAATTATTACATGATCTCTAAAACAAATTTTTTGATTGATTACATGAAAAAACAACACAAAGGTTATTCAACGATGGAAAGAACATTTCACCTATGATTTACCAAGTGGGAATTTAATTTCTTTTTTTCCTTCAGGACCTTAACAATGTGGTTAGTCTCAGCTTGCTTCGCTTTGAAATCCAGCAAATATTTAATGGTTGTCTTGAGTACTGCTACTGATTGTGTTGTTTGCTTCCTCAACATGTCAACTTCATCTCTAAGTGTAGAAGCAGAATCTCTTCCTACCACTAGTTTAGCCTCTAGAGCATCATCAGTTGGCAATCATAATGCAGGATTGGGCCGGTGCCACTGCTGTGGGATGATACAACGTCCATGGGGACCTCGCTCTTTGATCTTGGGCTAAACTGTTTTGCCATTAAAGTTCCGATTGGATTCAGAAAAGTTGAAGTTAGCAAAACATCTCAACTGGGAGTTATAACAGCAAACCAGTTAAACAAACAAGGAATTAAAGAGTTTCAATTCGATGCTGAAAAGTAGTTATTAACATCATTGTAACTCGTTGTTGCAGCAGCAAAGTAGTTAAACAAACAAGTAGCTATTTAAGTTTAAGCAAACAGGTAATTCTTAACAGTAAGTATCAAACACATAGATAGGTGCAGTCTATAATAGGATTAACAGGCTGTGGCATTCACTACAAAAAAATACACTTCCGTGATGATACGTGTTTGTCACAGTAGGTCGCGTTTTCTGTCATGCATGTACATCCATGAAAAATTTATGACAGAATCAAGATAGTCATACCTGTGCTGTCGTAGAAGTGTTCCATGACATTGCCAAAATTATCATCACGGAAGTGTCCACTTCCATGACGATAAATCGCGCGTCACAGAAGTGCTTTCGTCAAGGGTGACCGACATGTGGCATCCACCGTAACGGAACGCCGTTAACCTATCGGGTCGGGTTTTGGATCCGATAACCCGTTAACAGCCCCGACCAATGGGGATTTTCCACGTGTAAAATCATCATTGGCTGGAGGAAACACGTGTCGGCTCATCGTTGGGACAGATGCCATCCACTCATTGGACGGAAGGCGCCTATGATACGTCGACACGTGGCACGGCCCAACAGAGGCCCATTCCTATGAAAAGGCTGACCCATTTGACTTGGTCAAAAGGTGGCGGGCAGGCCCATGGAAAGCCTGTTAACGGCCTGTTCACATATAGCCCATTTACAGCCCGCTAACCCAAGGCCCGTTACGCCCTATCCGAATTAGGCCCAGTAGCGTCATCTGGGCCATCCAATATGATGCCAGCCCGTTTTCACTTCTGGCCCATGACGTCTTTCGGTCCATATGAGGCCCTATGTAACTCTTGGCCTATTAACGGCCCGTGGTGAAACTGGCCCGTAATGAACAGTGTATCACTTTACACCCATTAACGGCCCATGGTGAATCTGGCCCGTAATGAACAGTGTATCACTTTATACCCATTAACGGCCCGTTATTCCGTTGGGCCATTTCCAGCCCATGTTATCTTTCGGCCTTCTCAGAGCCCATTTATTCTTGGGCTCATTTCCAGCATTCGTTTACTTACGGCCCGTTACTGTCATTTTCTGCTTGTGGGCCAAATTCAGCCCGTGGTTACAGTTGGCCCGTTTGTGGTCCGTTAATACGTTGGGCCATTTTCATAGCGTCATCAAATACGGCCTATTAACGATGGCCCGTTATGGTCAGCCCATGAACGGACGATTCCAACTCTAGCCCGTTTACGGCTATAATGCAGCCTGTTATTGGCCCATGTTTGGCCAATCGATCATACGGCCCGTATAAGGCCCATTGATGATACGGCCCGTAGAAGGCCCATTGTTTCTACGGCCCGTAGAAGGCCTACTATTTCTACGGCCCGTAGAAGGCCCACTGTTTCTACGGCCCGTAGGAGGCCCAGTGTCACTACAGTAAATATTAGCCCATGGTTATTGTGGCCTAGTTTTAAAAAATAGGTTATTGCAGCCACTAGCAAACCGCGGAAAAAGAACTGCACTGACTACAAGCAAACAAATAAACAAGACAACAAGGAAATAAATAAGCAAGCAACTTATGCTAGGCTATCACGGCTATTACACATATTACATCCACTGGGCATCAAAGTTCGCCACCAGTGCAAATATAGGGAACAAAGCAGCATATAAACGCCGCAGCAAAACAAGTCCAGAACTGAAACCGCTTTAGAAGAGTTCAAGAAACAATATCCTGGGTACCCATAATGCCGGCAAGATGCTTAGCAAGCTTATTAACTTTCTCTTGTTTGGCGCTTAAATCCTCCAGCGCTTGCTGTTGCACAAGAAAGTACACATCTGAATTCTGCAGGGACTTCCTCAGTCCTTCGGCTTCTTGCCGCAGCATAGCTGACTGATGCCTTTCAGCTTGTAGCTGAGACTGAAGAAGCCGAAGTGATTCAGGCAGCGAGTTCGAAGAGCTTGTGCCAGCAGTACTGGCCAGTAACTCGAACACTACATCAACGCAGGACTGTGGGGTTTTCTCACTGTCTACAAGATCGTTTTTATCACCTTTCTTGGAGACCAACAGGGTTGTCTCACTATCTTGAACCTTATCTGCATTAATTTCTCTACCATTGCATAGTGGGGTGCTCTTCTCCAATATTCTGTTTGCATACTACAAGAGAAACAAGCAGACACATCACATGTTTAGCTTGTAGTATACGAAACTCATTTTGGTAAACCGGTTCAGTAGTAAGGTGGACAGGATAACAGCATGAAACAAACATATATCTATGTACTATGGTCACTGTATTGTCCATATCATTCTAGTTTATGTTCCCTAATCAAGATAGAGACACAGTTCAACTCATATATTTTTAAGACACAGCAGCATAGACAGAATATAAGTGTGAGAAACTACACAACATTGGCAGCACTTGTAATGTGCATCACATGAGAACATAACTGTTTATACAACTTAAACTGAAATCAACATAGAGCAAGAAGTTAGAACAGCAATCCAGTTAAAGAAATAGGTTTAAAACATACCTGTTGCGCCATTGGAGTTTCAATTGGATCCTTCAAATTCGAAAGTAGTTGGTATGAGTAAATACAGTGATGCAACAGCAAAGGAGTATGGACCATAGCTACAGAATCTGACCTGAGAACAGTTGCTCTTCTGCTTTAAACATGGAGTTTGGGTTAGCTGTGGTGGTCTTCGTGCTTTGGGCACTGCAGTAGCTTTACAAACTGCTCGCGTGGGGGTACTCTGTGGTGGACATGGTGCTTTGTCAACTATAAGTGGGTTACTATCTGCTGGGGTTGCGGTTAGATGGGTTGTAGCTGGTTCTCTGCCCAACGGTGTAAGTGTGCAATCTGGAAGAGTCTCGATTATGTGTGGTGGGGCTAGTTTGTGGGCCAGTACAACCATGGTTCTATCTGCATCGACGGGTAGCACTGTCTTTTATGAAGAACGGGTTTTTGCTCCCTTAGATACTTCCATCACCCCTCCAATTCAAATGCTTAATAAACAAGAAAAGAAATTGAACGTACAGACATTGTATGATAGACAGATGTGGTAATTCACATATATGTTGTCTAACCAAATAGGACAGCATGACACAATTTCACATATATGATGCCTAACTAAACAGGATAGCATGACACAGTTTCAGATATATGATGGATAACTTAACAGGATATAATGGCATAATTCAACATATGATGAGTACCTAAACAGGATGACATGACAAAACTATATGATGTGTTTCTAAAATAGGTTGGGATGAAATAATTCACATACATGTTGTCTAAGTATACATGATGGCATGATATAATTGACATAATTGATTCATATACTAAGCAGCTGGCACTCGCATGTATGATCTCTAAACTAAGCAGATAGAATTCAATATTGTGCATATGATGTCTAAACTAAGCAATGCAAGACACCATATGCATCATATGAGAAATATAAACATTGCAACTTAGAGCATACACCTCAGGTGGGATATATGACTGGTCATCTGTCTCTGAATCCTCCTCTGAGGAGCTCCCTGTAACCATCGAGATATATGCTTCAACAGGTACCATTGCCTGCTCTGAAGACCTTGTTTTCACTCTAGATTTTTCCATAACCGGCTCAAATGGCTGATACACATGAAGAGTAGTTCAATATACACAGATTGTCGACAAATGGAATACGTAATGAAAAAAAAGATGGCATGAGATAATTCACATATATGATGCCTGGCTCCATGGCGGTGCATAATTCACATATATGATAACTGGCTGAAAAACATGGCATTGCATAATTCACATATCTGATATAGAAAGCAAACAGGAGGCATTCACACAAAGCATGTCTAATCTAAGCAGATGGCATGGCAATGCAAGACACCATATGCATGATATGAGCAATATAACCCAGCCAAGTTAGAGCATGCACC
>NC_057805.1:420705833-420727945 GCF_018294505.1 Triticum aestivum | reverse complement strand
GCAGCGTCTGCATGACATTATATTCACACGCAACGGTCTTCTCTTTTTCTCTACATGTTCAGTACGATTGTGTACAATATCTAACATGCATAATAAAAAAATAGTTAGATTTTGTAAGGCCTAAGGGGTGCATGCAAAAATCAAGACTAATGGTAGCAAACGAGTGGATGGATCCAAAACTAATGATAGCAGGTAGATTATAGCTTCAGTTTAAAAAGATAAACAATGGATCATCTATTGTTTGTTGCCCACCCAACATGAACCACATAGAAGACCCCAGATGAACCAGATAGTAGACAGATACTATTCGTTGCTGGCTCGATATGAGACCCATGGGCAATTCAAAACTCAAGATTGAACGATAAAGTAGCAGGTAATAATAACCGATGTATAATGTAAGCAAACACGAAAGACTGCGACCTCTCTTCCGGAACTGTGTAGTCCTCAGGTTCATCTGCTCAGTCGATGATGGTAATGCAGTTGGCGTGGCTGCCGACAACGGGGAAGATGATCTGAGGCAGCGAAAGGAAGTCTACAGGGGGGATCTCTGCTGCAGTGAACGCTTCTGTCGATGGTGCACCTCAGGTGGGGTGGATGACGGCACGACAGGAGCAGGACATAACACACAGAGTTTTCTTTGACGCCTATCTAAAAATGAAGTAAATCTGTAAGGGCTCCTTAGAATTGGAGGATTCTATAAATGCAGGGACAGGAAAAACACAGGAATAGGATAGGAATGCACGTGCAAAACAGAGCATTTGGAAACATAGGATTTCAGTCAACCTGGGTGTTTGGCTCACATGAATTGGAAGAACAGAGGAATGGAGAAACAAAGTGATGCGACGAGTGTACAACCTCTTTGGCATAGCCTTGTGGACCTCAGCATCATTGGGTTGGACGTGGAGGATGGTGATGATGCTGGTGTGACTGTCGGAGGCAGGGAAGAAGATCTGAGGCCTCTGGAAACGGCGCCGAGGGTACTGCTCCGCTGTGATGGACGGTTCCGTCGTTGGAGCAGCTCTGCTAAGGTGTACGGCGACGAGGCTGAAGCATGACAAGACATACAACGTTAATATGAAGTGGGACCCTAATATCATCTGCAATAGATGATGTAAAATACATCACCAAAAAGTTCTAGATGTAAAACGCATCAGCCGCGCCACGGCCGCTCCGACAGATGTTGTAAGTACTGTTCACTCTGAACTTAACTGAAGAAAATGAACTTCACAGTCGAAACTGAATTTTACTGTCGAAACTGATTGAACTAGTAGCAGAGCATTGCAATAGATCTTTAGGGCGTTCGAGCACTAGTAGCAGAGAAGCAGTGATCTAAATCAGCAGACGCTCGAGAAGGGAATGCACTAGCAGAGAGCAAGTCATGCAGTAGCACCGCGAGCGAGTGCTAAAGCAACAACTCCTGTAGCTGCCGGAGGTTGTGCAGCAGCACCAGCAGCGCAAGCGAGAGCAAGAGCAAAGTAGCAGCACGAACGAAAGCAGGAGCAGTGCAGTAGCGCGACCGACAGCAAGAACAGAGCCGCGGCGCGAGCGAGAGCCGGAGCAGCTGCTGCTAGTGCCGTTGTGGAAGTCGCCGCTGAGGAAGCAACGGCATGGGGGAGAGACGCCGTGGATGATGTGGCCGGCGACGACACCGTCGATGGAGACACACCATGTCTGCTCGGTATCGAGCACCGGCAGCCCCGTGAGATCGAATAAAAGATAAAATGCAGCTGTTTGTGCAGAACCTCCTTGGTGGCGCCGAGCTGGCCTCAGCTTCATCGGAGGAATTGGTGAGGGTGCTGCGGTTCCGGTGGGGCAGGTCAAGACGGCGCTGTGGGGATTGAGGTGGCGTGATAGACAAGGCGAACGTCGGGGAAGCTCCTTGGAGGTGGAGGACGGGGCGGCTAATCCGGCGGGACGACGAGATCGACAACGGATCCTCATCCGGTGCGGTGGATGAGGGACAACGAGCTGTTGCGGTGGACGACATAGTCGGGGAAGAGTCTCCGGCTGGGTGGCAGTCGGGAGGCCGACGGAGGAGCATGGGGTTTCACGTGTTTTGGCGGCCTCGGTGTACAAATGGGGGAGGGGAGCCAAGCTTAGGGACGCGCTTGTCCGAAATGTAGGGTAAGTTACCAGCGTACCCCCACCGGTTTTGACACCGCGACGTGGAGCTTCATTTCCGGCTGAGGGGTAGAAGGGGGATTTCGCGTGTCTCGGCTGCGGGAGCGATTTCGGATGAGGAGGGAGTTCTCGCGCGCGTCCAAATTTCGGGATAACAAGGCACGGCGCGGGTTGAAGAAGCGGGAGTTTCAAAGCAGGTGAGACAAAAGATACTGGAGCTTGAAAATTTCGGGATAACAAGGTGCGGATTCCTTGTTTGGCAGAACAAACTTAACGTGTAAAAAAAACAATTCATACAAGACACAAGAGAGTCATGTCCCCTTTTATATATTGCTATAGATGCCATTGAAAAAACTACAAGAAAAATGTAAAAAAAACGGGAGAACAAGATTACCCTGCACAGTACCAAATCGATTCGCACTTCCCTCAACAACAACAAAAAACAAATCAATTCCCACCAAAGAAAGAGTAATGTGCCTTTTTATATGATTACAGATGCCATGATCTCGAATTTCAATTTTTGAATCCACGTTATGTTGAATTCGAATATATCGTTAGGTGACCTTGCGGTTTATAATTGATGTAGTCGTACATTTTGATCTTCCATCATATATGAACATTTTACTCCACCATGTGAACATATATATTGTCGTCTACCATATGGACTAGATTTGAATCAATTTTTCTTATTTGAAACAAAAAACATACATATAGCAGTAATCATATTTCACTATGAACTACATGTACCATACGCTCTCCAATTCAAATATTTGTATCCATTTTATGTTGAATTCAAATCATAGTACATTATTGCTCTAGGTAGCGAGATGTTTGGGATAATCTAAGCCCTGTTTTCATACGTATAATTTTTGGCTGAATTGGTACAAGTTTTGGTATAAGCCTCTTGCAAAACCGGAGATTCTCTCAACAAGCCTCGGGGTTCTGAGAGGGAACGTGTCACCTTTGTGTGCGAAACGATATACGCTGCCTCCCCCCTGATTTTATTTACAGAGGCAACATAGAACTATATGAGTGCCCTGTTAAATTTTGGAATTATTTCGGGTTCATTTGGCCTTTTTATACATTAATTGAGTTTCTGGACTTTTAATGTGCATAATCTAAATATGAATTGCATGCACATGCTCCGGTGCACCAAAGTGGGTTGAAAAATCACATGTGTGTCCTTGGTTGAATTTCTAGGTCCCATGGAAGAAATGAGAATGAAATTCAAACATCTGGGCGTCATGACTCGGCCGAGAACATCGAGAAACTTTGATTTTAAATTCATGTAAATCCAAAACTCGCCTGGAAATCATGAAACTTGGCATGGTGTCATGTCATGGCACTAACATGTTGTGGTAAAAAATTGGGCCGATTTGGAAGCTCGTGGTTCTAAGAGGGAACATGCCACCTTTGAGTGTGAAACGATATACGCTGCCCCCCCTTGAGTTTCTTAACAAAGGCAACATAGAACTACATTAGTGCCCTGTTAAATTTTGGAATTATTCCGGGTTCGTTTGTCGTTTTTTATACATTAATTGAGTTTCTGGTCATTTAATGTGCATAAGTCAAATTTGAACTACAAGCACATGCTCTCGTGCACCAAAGTTGGTTGAAAAATCACATTTGTGCCCTCGGGTGAATTTCTAGGTCCCATGCAAGAAATGAGAATAAAATTAAAACATCTGGGCATCGTGGCTCGGCCGAGAACATTGAGAAACTTGGTTTTAAAATTCTTGTAAATCCAAAACACATCTGAAAATCATGAAACTTGGCATGGATGTCATGTCATGGTACTACCATGTTGTGGTAAAAAAATTGGCCGAATAGGAACAAATTTTGGTATAAGCTAACCGAAGCTTCTCTCAAGAAGGCTCGTGGTTCTGAGAGGGAACGTGCCACCTTTGAGTGCAAAACGATATACTTTGTCCCCCTTGAGTTTATTTACAAAGGCAACATAGAACTACATGAGTGCCCTGTTAAATTTTGGAATTATTCCGGTTTCGTTTGGCCTTATTTACACATTAATTGAGTTTTTGGTCATTTAATGTGCATAATTCAAATTTGAACTACAAGCACATGCTCCCGTGCACCAAAGTTGGTTGAAAAATCACATTTGTGTCCTCGGGTGAATTTCTACTCCCTCCTTCCATCTATATAGGTCCTAATGCGTTTTTCGAGGCTAACTTTGACCAAACGTTAGAGCAATAATATATGACATGCAACTTACACAAAGCATACCTTCAAATTTGTATGTCAAAGGAGCTTCCAATAATATAATTTTCATAGTATACATCTCATGTGCTATTAATCTTGTCAATAGTGAAAGGCTGTCTTGAAAAACACATTAGGCCCTATATAGATGGAAGGAGGGAGTAGGTCCCATGCAAAAAATGAGAATAAAATTCAAACATCTGGGCATCGTGGCTCGGTCGAGAACATTGAGAAACTTGGTTTTAAAATCATGAAACTTGGCATGGTGTCATGTCATTGTAGTACCATGCCGTGGTAAAAAAATTTGGCCAAATAGGAACAAACTTTGGTATAAGCTTCTTACAAATCGGAGCTTCTCTCAAGAAGGCTCGTGGTTCTGGGAGGGAACGTGTCACCTTTGTGTGCATAATTCAAATTTGAAATACAAGCACATGTTCCAGTGCACCAAAGTTGGTTGAAAAATCACATGTGTGTCCTCAGGTAAATTTCTAGGTTCCATGCAAGAAATGGGAATGAAATTCAAAATTCTTGGCGTCGTGGCTGGGTTGGAAACATTGAGAAACTTAGTTTTTTAATTCCTATAAATCCAAAACACGCATGAAAATAATGAAACTTGGCTTGGTGTCATGACATGGCACCAACATGCTGTGGTAAATTTGCAGTCCGATTTGCGAAGGCGCACACATTAACAATCAACAAAGTCATTTTGGAACAAGTGCTGTCACGTTACAATCGGAAACACAAGTATTATTGAAACCGTGGGCGTTCTACTTACTAGTACCATTTACGTGCCGCCAGGCGTCCCCATTTTTTATTAGCTAGGAGGCGCCGTGCAGGGTAGCTATTTGAGTACGAGAGGCGTGCGATCAGACCCCTGCGCGTGCTTATCGGGAGGAGAGCCCTTTGACCTCCATTTTCCGTCCACCTCTCTCCCAAGGTCTCCATTAATGGTGCCCGAGCCTCTGTTTAATGGCGTGGCTATGTCTCACTCGACTGAGATTTAAGAGAGAAAAAAGAAAATCTGAAAGCACGGATCTTGATGTAAGATCCGACGGACCTATATAGCATCTACTGCAACTTATAGCAAGACTGATGAATATATAAGGACGCGGCAGTCCGCGCAGGCCAGGTGCCCTCCCTTGCACTGCAGAAATCAATCGAACAACACATCAATCAAGAAACCTGCACCTTGCTCAATCAGCCGAACGGACGAGGTGTATTCGAACCTCATACACTGGAGGCGTCAAGGGGCGGAGGCACAAGGGGCAGTGGAGCACGGTGAGGTCCATCGAGACCTTAGAGAGCTCCATCGTTGGGTCCTGTTTGGTCTGCATGATCTCGCTCTCCTCGTGCACAACCATCTCTCGACTTGGGCTGGGGTATTACAAAGCTTTACCGTCACATATTTTATACTACTTCAAGGTGCATTAAATCAACACATGCAAGTATCAAAAGGAGAGTCATGGCATGCATGCATGCGTTGTAATTAATGCATCGGTAAACGCAAATTATTGAAATATATCGAGTGCAGTGCTTTGATGTGTCGCGTCAACTCGTACATCAACGAGAAGTTTGATTATCTTCTCCCTCGCGGACTTAACTGCATCTGCCTTTGGCTGTATGACAGGTTGGCCACACACCTGTCGGGCCCACCTGTCATACACGCAAAGGCAGGAGCGTCCCTCCCTCGCCCATGAGCGTGGTGGCTGGCAAGACTAGGAGAAGCTTTCGCTACACGCTCTCCCTCCCGCACGCGGTGGACATGCAGCAGTTCAATCGGTGTCAGATGGCCAGAAGCGTACTGTAGTACTCCTCCTGTGCAGTAGTACTCCATCATTGTTCGACTTCCCGAAGAGGCGAAGAGCCAAGCGCAGCCCGGACGCTCGTGTGGCGGTTTCATGTGTAGAGTAGTCTAGGATAGCGTGTACCATGCCTGTAAGCTTAAAATCGTTGGGGTCGGCTCCATGCTATGTGGCCGTCTCGAAGTTTTTAAAAATAAAATAAAATAGTCTTCTAGCCCTACCTGACACCCTGGTGATTGTAGTTTGCACACTCATCTGGTCAAGACAGGAATATATATTTTAATTTGTTTTTTCGAAAAGGGGGGACTCCCCGGCCTCTGCATCAGAACGATGCATATGGCCACATATATTTTAATTTGTGGTGGGTAAATGTTGGAGGTTGCAGCAAATATATTGTACACTGCGGGTCTTTCAGCCAAGTTTAGAGGCAAGCATGTGGGGCCAGTGCTATGATGTGTCGCGTCAACTCGTACAACGAGGAGAAGCTTGATTTTACTACACGCCTTCTCCCTCACCCATGCGCGCGGTTGCTCGCAAACGAGGACAGGCTTTTGCTTAGTAGTACTTCTACAACAAGCTATCCGTCCCGCTCGCGGTGGACGGACATGCAGTAGTGGATTCGACACTGTAGAAGCAGTAGTAGTAACATCATTGTTCGTCTTCTCGAAGAGGCGAAGAGCCAAGCGCAAACCGAATGTTGCAGTTGCGAACATTGGAGCACGCATATAGCCAGGCTCTTGCATCAGACAAAATTGCTATGTGAGCCCACTATTGTACTAGTACGTACAACTACTTGCTAGTATAGCCCTGTAAACCAGAAAGGAGTATTTGCCCTTCTAGAGATTTCAACAAGTGACTAGACTACACCGAGACGGAGTACATATGGAGCAAAATGAGTGAATCTGCACCGTAAATAAATATGTACTAGTTCTATCGTTTTCCTCTCCGAGGTGCACAATATTGAGTATACTGACTAGTCTCTTTTTGACACGCATTTACGTTTTTTACACAGTACAGATGCAAGCGCTCATATACACGCGCATACACTCACCCCTATGAACGCACACACGCACGACACTTTCATCTTGAAATTTATGAAGTCACCATAGGCACCTCATCGTCGACGGGTCCATAGGTGCTTGAATGCCAAGGAGGGAGAGGGTAGCGGTTCCCGAGACATTGAACGGTCAATGATGCATCCTCAATTACATGCAGAGAGAATTAATTGGAGAAGCAGAACAGAGCCAACACGATGTGAATGCAACAGAGTTTGGACTCTCATATAATAAAGGCGCCCCACCGTTCCAATCCATCTACTCCCAAGTCTCTGCGCAACACTGCTCACTCCAATCCAAGACCAAGTGACCAGAAGCCACAAGCACCTATGGAGGCGATGGACGCGAGCGGCAGTCGGCTGTGCCAAATCACCCAAGGCGCCGGCTTGTGGCCCCACACCGCGCAGCGTTTCCAAACGGTGCTGGCGACCGCAGGCATCGTAGCCGCTGACACCGGCTTCGCCTCTCGCATGGACGACATGATGGTCAACTCAATCCGCAAGTTCACCGCCGTCAAGAAGCGCGCGGACGACCTTGCCGTACTGCTCCAGCCCGCGCGCCCAGGCTCCTCATTGCCTGCCACCCTCATCGGCCTCCATGGTGACGAACTCTTTCAAGCCCTGGTGGCCCTGCAGGTGCCGGAGGTTGCGACGAAGAATGTGCACCTCGAGGCCACGCTCGCCGCGCAGCGCCTCGCCATGCAAGAAACCGTCGACCTGCACATCCACGTCTACGCCTCGACGGTGTAGAGTGCCCTGAGGTTGAGCACACAGATGATCTACGTACGTTCAAATACGATCAACCGTGCGACAGCAGTTCCAAATCGAGAGGGAAAGGCAAAGAGTCAGTGGACGGTTGCCAGTTTGCCACGGTACACGAAGAGGCGCCCCGGCCTACACGTCCTTTCGGAAATTGTACAAAAGGACTCGCCGTCTTCTTACTGCACCTGCCTTTGGGTGTATGACACGTGGGTCCAACGGGTGGCTGGCCAACCTGTCATACAGCCAGAGGCAGGTGCAGTAGAGGGGCGAGGAGTAGATGGCCAACACGCACGTGAATTCAACGCAGTCTGCACTTCTCATATAAAGGCTCCCGCCAGTCCAATCTATGAAATCCTACGCACCTACGCACCTAAGGGCAAGAGTGATCACTCCAATCGCAAGATCAGTTGACTAGAAGCTAGACCCATGGAGGCGATGAGCGCGAGCATCAGCCGGCTGTGCCAGATGGTCCACGACGCCGGCCTGCATCCTGGCACCGAGGAATGTCTCCAGGTAGTGCTTGAGGCCGCCAGGGCAAGGGGCCACTTGGACGACAACTTCGTCTCCTTGTTCGACGAGGTCCTCGTCGGCTTCCTCGACTAGTTCACCGTCGTCAAGAAGCTCGCGGACGACCTTGACGTACGCCTCCAGCCCATGCGCCCAGGCTCTGCGATGCCTGCCACCCTCAACAGCCTCTATGGTGACAACCTCTTCGACGCACTGGTGGCCCTGCGACTGCCCGCCGTCGCGCCGGAGAATGTCCACCTCGAGGTCGTGCTCGCCGCGCAGCGCCTGGCGCAGCAAGACACCATCGACATAATCACCCACGTCTATGCGCAAATCATCCACAAGGACTACTACATGCAAGAGGAGGACGATAGGACGCTGGCCTTCTTGGACCGCAGGGCAACCTTGGACGACATTGTTTAGAAGCACGTTGAGCTTGCTGCCAACGCCACTGCTCCTCACACGTCGGTTGGTGACCCAGTGCACTAGGGCATGAGGATGTCGTTGATGGATCCGTATGTATCTTTATCTTTCCGTCAAATCCATGTAGTAGTATATGGTACTACTAGTAATTATCTTACCTTTCGCATCAACTTCATAATTTTCCTACGTACTCCATGCATGAACCGTGCCAGAACCAAACTTCTCATTACTCTAGGGAAAATCGTTATTTCTATGGGACAATTGCATTTTTACCCCTAGTTGGTTCCTACCCACGGGTTTTGCCCTTACTTTTCAAGCTTGCTCAGTTTTGCCCTTACTTTTTCCGTCGAGGTCCCTCGAATGCCCTTTGACCGTTTGACCAAAACATTGAAAATTCATAACTAATTCATATGAACTCGGAAAAATGCAAATAAGATATCAAAATGTTCAGATAAACATTACCTTTATGTGCATATTATTTGCATTCAGGACAAAAGCACCCTTTAAACTACCTGAGGTAATTACTGTTATTAACATTATCAAAAATAAAAAGGTCTAAATAATATATTTTTCATGAATAAAAAATACATGCAAATGTAGGTGATGTTTTCTGAACATCCAGATATCTTATTTGCATTTTTCTGAGTTCGTATCATCTTGTTAAGAATGTTCTAATGACTTTGACCATTATTTGGAAACTTCATAACAAGTTGATACGAACTCAGAAAAATGCAAATAAGATATTAGGATGTTCAGAAAACATCACCTACATTTGCATGTAATTTTTATTCATGAAAAAATATATATTGTTTATACCTTTTTATTTTTAATAATGTTAATAATATTAATTACCTCAGGTAGTTTAAAGCGTGCTTTTTTCCTGAATGCAAATGATATGCACATAAAGGTCATGTTTATCTACACATTTTGATATCTTATTTGCATTTTTCCGAGTTCATATGAATTAGTTATGAATTTTCAAAGTTTTGGTCAAACGGTCAAAGGGCATTGGAGGGACCTCGACGGAAAAAGTAAGGGCAAAACTGAGCAAGCTCGAAAAGTAAGGGCAAAACCCGTGGGTAGGAACCAACTAGGGGTAAAAATGCAATTGTCCCTATTTCTATCTATCGGTCGCCCCATGGAGCAGAACCAAATTTTACAAGTTACAGGTTCAAAAGGAAAAGCCTGCCGTGTTCGCGTCGCACCCCCACACGGTTTGTCCGGCACGCCGCTCAAGGGGGAATGCGTGCTGTGTTGCATTTTCACTTACAAGTGGGACCGCAGTTGAGCAAACCAACTATCGGCAAACCCCCACCCCGCCCACCGTGCGATGGCTGAGAAAACTGGAGGGAGAAGAGATGGCTGTAGCTAGCACGAACTCCAAGAAAATTGGTGTCGGATGGGACTCGTGTGGGTGGCGTGTGCCGTACTGCTAGACATGAATGCTAGTTATGGCCCATGCCACCCCACTATATCGAGGTGCTGGTTACTCCACTATATCGAGTACGTAGAACAAATTTCCTGGAGTCCGTGCTCGGCCCTCCTCTATCTCTCTTCTCAGCCAGCCAGCAGACGCGTGGAGCCAATCGTCTGTTTGCTCATATGTGGTCCCACATGTCAGTGAAAACGCAAGAGGACCCACTGAACCTGCACATCTTTCACCTCGACATGCTGGTGATGAAAAACAAATCCAATAAAGATCTTCGGTGGCCGCTTTTGGAGTTACTCAAGAGTAGTAAGATTCTATTTACAGTTTAACCCAAGATGCACATCACGTGGCTTCACCTACCACTCTATTTTCTTGCATGACACGACCTGGATGCTGGATGTCCCACGTGTCGGCAAAAGGAGGAAGAACTCGACCAAATCTTCGGTTGTGCTCTCGGATTAGACTAGTTGTGCTAACTTAAAATTTTATTGTGTAGAATGGATGCAAGTTTTGGTATTGGGAAGAAGATTACGATGATATATTGATAGAGCACAATTTAGTAGATGTTCTAGCACTTTTAGCTAGCATAGAGGCTAGAGATGGGACTAGTGCACTTGTTGATAGAATAGAGGCTAGACACGTCTACTTCTTTACACTCGAAGAAGAAAGAAGCACGTAAGATCGAGCCTCCGCAGATCAACAATGAATGCATCGAGAAGGCACTAATCCAACTTACAGGAGCAGTTATGGAAGTTGGATATCTTCTAAAATGTATTCTTGTTTTCTTTGGTCTTGCTTTTCTAGTCAAAATTTTGGTGATGTATTTCCATGTACCAAAAAATCAATGATGAAAAAAAGATATGTGAATAGTGCACGTACTCAATGGCAGAGCACGGGATGGTAGCCATGGACATGGTCGGCCCTTTTTGAAGAAAGTACTAATAAATAACTTTGATGTGTCCCGTCAACTCGCAGAACGACGAGAAGCTTGCTTACTACGCCTTCTCCCTCGCCAACGCGTGCGCGGTGGCTCGCAGCACGAGGAGAAACTTTTGCTTACAAGCGGTGGACGTGCAGCAGTTCATTTGGTGTCAGATTGCCAGAAGTACTACTGTAGTACCATCATTATTGTTCGACTTCCGGAAGAGGAGAAGAGCCAAGCGCAAGGTCACCTACTAACCTAGTACAGTACTACTATAGCCAAAGCTGGTCCACCTTTTTAGAGCATGGTTAATAAATATAGGCGGCTCTTGCAGCGGCACATCATTTAGAGCAAGTACTCTCTTCGTAGGAACAAAGGAAGTGAAACAAAAGTTGGAGTGGATGCTAGATTGCCAATTAAAAGATGATTACATAGGAAAAAAAATCCTATAGCATTCTATCCTATGAATCAAACGACCAATGTAGGAAAATTATGAGGGGGGTCTCTCCAACAGTGTTCCTGGGCTCGCACCTAACATCACGGTGGTCGAACTTGGAGTCATTCATCTGGTACACGTGGCATCTCAGATCTGGACACAAGGTGACGCGACCTCTCACTTCCTCCGCCATTTGAAGCGGCGCACCGGTGGAGGGCTAGCATACTCCAATATTAGGTTGGCTCTATGTGATGTGGCAACTTCATATACTAACCGGATGTTGGCTATACTACTATGGTACTCACACTCCAAGAAGTGACTCGAAAACCATTCATAAATTGAGTCTATGACATGCATTCGCAACTGAAATGTACCATTCATTAAATACAACAAGTCATCAACACACAACGACAACAAGGATACATGTTGGATTATAGATTATTTCCAACAAAACATTCTAGCAAATACTAAAGTTTTCATCACACAACAAATAACAAGCAATGAAATGAACTTCAACTCAACCAATCCTCGGCGTTGGAAACGCTTGCTTTGAACCATAGGTGCTCTGGGAAGGGCCAGCTATTGTCAATATCGAGAGCAACGCAGGACTGATCATCCAGGCTGAAGCGGCATATATTAGGACCAGGGTAGGGAACCACCGAAATGTCCGAGGTATAGATACAGTTGCTTCTCATAAATGGTAGTAACGTTGTGTCAACAGTAGCTGGATCACCTTTGACCATCATTGGATAGTTTGGTCCAAGGAAGAGCGAGTTTGTTCCAAGACTATCAATACTGAACCAGGGAGAAGGTGTTGGCGCTAGCACACTAGTATCCGTCCTGAATACCATGCAACGGGTGTTGGAATAGGTCAGGAGAGGGTGACCATGGGAGACAACACCTGCTTCCTCAGTAGTAACAGTCTGAGTGCACTGTATACAGACAAGAAGAGGTGATCCATCGGAATTAGTTGCCAGGCGCCACTGAGTATATAAGTTCTGCTCCTCCTCATGCTCGTGGTCATCACCATCGTCATCTCCCCCTTGCTTATAAATTTTTTCAAGTATAGGTGGTGGAATGTTCACAGGACCTTGGAAACACAAGAAGAAGGTTAATTAGTAAAGGGAAACTTGCTAACCCACATGCATGTGGATGAAACAATTATAATTACGGTGGAAGACAAACGTACCAAAACTACGAGGATCCCATGCAAAAACAGTGCCACGAGTGGTGGCAGCAAACACAAGATCCTCATATTCAATTGCATCACAGTACACATCCGTGTATAGAAACTGATTTTTGAGCAATATCCATCCAATCGAACCACGAAGGACGGCAACAAGCTTGTCGAAGATAGCAACAACTTGATAGTTCTTGTAATTCCAAGAGCGGTTGAGAACTCGACAAATTGCTATCTTCAGTAGACGACAATCACCATGATCGTATTTGAACGTACGTAGATCATCTGTGTGCTCAACCTCAGGGCACTCGGAGATTTTTGGAAGTGGAATCCGCTGACGAGTGTACACATTCACAAGTTCCCACTCGCAATTGTTCCCAATATAAACAACCCAATCTCCATTTGTGCCAGCCCAGGACTTACCCTTAAGAGATGGCATCTTGACATCACATGTATCATTATCAAGCGGCATCAACTTGCACAAGGCGAGGCCTCTGTCGTCCGCGCCCATGCGAACATGCTTATAGCGAAGAAGATAAGGGAGATCAAACCGCTCCTGGACCCTTGGGTTCCTTGTAATGATGTTATTAGTTGAGTCGAGAATGGGCTTGAACGAACCTGCCATGCTAGCCGAGGTGATGACGTCGCACTGACCAATGAGTTCCCCCACCACGTCATCTTTCAGATCGGGGCAAGAATAACGGGGTCGTTTCCAGCTTGTTCCCTCCATGGAGAAGACGATCGAACAATGGCAGAAGGAAGGGTGAAGGCAAATGGCGGAGGGAGGAAGAGCGTGCGACAGCAGTTCCAAATCGAGAGGAAAAGGCGAAGAGTCGGTGGACAGTTGCCAGTTTGCCACGGTACACGAAGAGGCGCCCCGGCCTACACGTCCTTTTGGAAATTGTACAAAAGGACTCGCCGTCGTCTCACTGACATGTTGGAACGGGACCACATGTCAACGAAACATCGTGTGTAATTTCTCGTGCAAAATGCGGTCTGGCCCCGTTGGCCCGAGGTGCCGCATTATTTCTCGACCTTATTTTTTTAATGGCGTGCCGTTTAGTTTTGAAGCACGACTAACTGGTACTGTTTGCAGAGAAAATATAAACTACTCTACCACTACTCCACCTCTAGTACTAGTAGTATAAAAAAGATATATAGGCTGGAGCTTCAGAGCTTTCTTGCTAAGGGCTGCCCACTTGCTTCTCACACTATCACCCTCTCTCCAGATCTAAAAAAGACGGCCTCTCTCTCCCTCCTCACCGGTGGTCACAGATCCGCCGGGGAAGAAAAGGACGTGCAGTGTTGACGCACTCGTCGTCGGCGAGCGAGGTCACGCACTGACGACAAGGCCGTCCTCTCAGACCTAGCGCCCGCGCGGGATGGCCTCCGTCCCCAAGCTCGCTGTCGTAGTGCGTGTGGAGGACGATGATCACGAGCGAAGCCACTTCCCACCGACCCTTAGGTATGCTACCTCTTTTCGAACCATACCCTTGTTCTATTGCCCCATCTGCCATGTCGCTGCATGTGGATCTTTTTCCACTCCACCATCTTCCCAATTTGCTATCCTCTGCTCTGCTGGTCACGTAGACGAAAAGCTTAATTTCACTATTAAAGGAAACCCTACTTCATGCAGACTAATCCATGTCTGGGTTGAATAAGGAAAGGAAGGGAGACTGTACTATCCAAGAGAGTAGGCATCGAACCCGCATCTAGGGTGAGAAGGGGAAAATCAGTAGCTAAGGAACGAGTCTCGTGTCTCTTGGTTGAAGAATGGTAGAAAGGCATGACAACGCAATAGAGAATGACCAGGTCGATCGGTTTGTTGTCCTCACATAGGAAAAAGGTGGCTAAACATAACAAAAATGGGACGTAATCCACATATGCTGCCTGGATATTTGTTGCTCTGGGCAACCATACCTCCCTCACCACTCTATGCGTCCGTGGAGGTACATCGTACTGGTGCGCCCATTGTCCGAATGGGCCTCGCATGCTCTTAGTATAACTTTTTTGCTGTTAGTATAACGCCAGCAGTCAAGTCAAGCAATGCTACTGCTAAAGTGATGCCACATTTAACTAATACCGCACTCAGTCTAATGCCACCGATAAATTTAAGCAATGCCATTTAATGTCACTGGATTATTTCAGGGTTAGCTGTTGATTGTGGATGTATTAAAGATTTTTCAACTAAGGCATTCTAATGATGTTGCACAGCCAGTATACCAATGATGAAACTTGTTACTACCTTCAGATTTTTGCACTGTTAATGCTTATAGATTACATACCTCACTTTCATGAGATAAGTTAATTTTTTTGTACAGTGTCACCAAAATGCCAAGGCGCTGATGTCATTTTATTTTGGTTAAACTGCACAAAAAATTATGAAGACAAGAGGAAAGGTTAAGAGTGGGCACCTCCTCCTCCGGCTGTTCTTTTGTTTCGTTCAATCAAGTTTTTATGTTTGATCGATTATCAAGATTGGGATAGCAATTTTTAAGGCCCCCCCCGAG
Source organism: Triticum aestivum (assembly GCF_018294505.1). Taxonomy (NCBI): domain Eukaryota; kingdom Viridiplantae; phylum Streptophyta; class Magnoliopsida; order Poales; family Poaceae; genus Triticum; species Triticum aestivum. The sequence continues at coordinate 420,712,585 of NC_057805.1, read as the reverse complement.
TTCGAAATGATATTTACCTTGGAGGTACATGGTTTGCAATTTTTTTATACTGTCATTAGTTAATAATGCTAGTTACCTTCAGACTTTTGTATTTGGTTTAATGCTCATGCACAGCTAGTATACCAATGGTGAAACGTGTTACCTTTACATTTTGTATTGTTAATTCTTATAGAATCTTCCAGTGCCAGAGTTTATTGAAATCTGTTCAGTAAAACCATTGTACTGTACCCTGTAATAAAATAACTACTCTACTGTTGCACTAGCCACTGGATTAGTGTATATTTGTAGTATTTGAAATTTCGAATGGTGTTTCATTAGCGTATGGACATAAATAAAGGGTGGCAAGCTTTCCCAGATATGTGCTCAAGAAAACTACTACCTGTTTTTCTAAATACTAGTAGACGTTTGGGTACTTTAAACTGAACCGCAAAAACCTCTTATATTAAGGAACAGAGGGTGTAGAGTTCACTCAAATTATCCCGGTAAAACTAGTCACACCTTTGTTAAAATTAATGTTCATTATGTTATCGGAGGAGGTCTGTAAGTTTGTCTCTAATGCCTGTCGACTACATACCTGACATCATGATGTAATGTTAAGTCATTTCCTTTTGTACAGTGTCACTGAATTGTCAAGGCGGTGATGGCATTTTATTTTAGTTGAACTGCACAAAATATGCTTAAAAGAAGAGGACAGGTCGGGAATCGATCATTCTTTCAGAAAGAACTATATATGCCTTTCTGACATCAGCCTCTGTTTCCTTATTTATTCCTTAAAAAAGGTGGTTAGAAACAGTCTTGCTACCTTTTCCCATTAAGAAATTGGAATGCTTATATTTGTGAGTCTATGCTTCAACTAGTGCCACTTTTATAGTAATCACACTTTCAATATCTATGCAAACAGGGATGCTCGAGTTTAGTGGAACTGCACAAAAAGTCCAACTGGTACAGCATTAGGAGCATGTTTTCTCCCAAACCTTTATATCCAATTTGTGGCACTATGAGCTGTTCATTAAGAAGGTACATGGTTTGCTACTATCTTGCTACTCTTTTTGTACTGTCATTAGATAGTAATACTAGTCGTTTGCATGTGAATTTATTGGCAGGGTGGACCTACATTGGAGGTGCAGGACATTATTCAATGACTGGATGCTCAATTTCGGTTGTATTGATTTCACCTCTTCCATCACTACGAACATGGATATCCTTGGTCTGATGAAGAATAGGCGCTATATTTCTGCTCTGAACAAGCAAATCAATTCAGTATGAAATTGTCCAGGGCAAAACATGACTGTATCAAATTGTCCAGTGCAAAACATGACAGATCTAAGCGGAAGAGACATGTTTAAACCGAAAATACAAGGTGGGGTATATGTTTACTAGCTGCTTGATATTTGTGCAGACAGAGATGTTTGCCCGTTGCTATTTAGCAAACACACAAAGTGACCGCAATTTTGGTTGAACTGCACAAGAGAATAGTATAGTCACCGCATGCAGTGCCATTTGAAAATAGACACAGAAAGATTGGATAGTCACTTCATGGACTGCAGAAAAGTAGTACTGTACTATTTATTGGCCAACACTAGGTGCTTCATTGCTTTGGTCTGATTATACAATGGGCATCATTTTGCCTAAGTTAAAGTTTGGATTCCGAAAATAGTCTCGCCGTGTGATCAAGAGAAGACCAAATCATATTGCAGTGGATGTTCCTCCATCATGTGTGGTTCATTCCCATGGTTCCAGCTGTTGGTGAAACCACTTACGTTTGCAAGAGGAATTGTAGACTTCACAAACAAATTTTTCATTCAGTCTGTACTGAATGTTGGCCAAGAGAAGCATCCATGTTCGTAGGAAGAACATATGTTTTTTCTAGATCTTTGCTTTTGGAGCTACATATTTGTATATGATCTGTGAATCATTGAGATGCATTAACATGTTGATCTTATGTATGGGAATCGTACTAGTTGGTTTTAGTTGTGGCTGATCTTTGCTTTTGGAGCTACATATTTGTATATGATCTGTGAATCATTGAGATGCATTAACAGTTCCTTATATCTGTTCGCTCAGTGTTTACAAGTTACCGATCGATCACTAGCTAGCCTACTAATGCGCTCCTGGCTGTTTTAGTTGCGACGCAAGATCCAAAGTGGCAGTTTTTTGAATAGAAATGCCTACCTCTGAAGAAACAGACAAGCTGCTCTGAAGAAAATGCCATGCGAATCTGAAGAAACTGCTAGCAAAAACGTTCGCAAATGCCTTATCTCCCAGCTAAAGTTCATCAATTAATGCCCTCGGCTGCGACTCATTGCATGCTGCTCCGCGTACTGGCTGCGAGCGATTTTGAGTGCCCGCATGCAGCTGGCCGTAATTAAGGCAGCTAACTGATGCGAAAAAAGATGCGCTTTAATTGTTGCGGGCCTTTTAAATCCGTGGAATCATTATTGACAAGGAGGGAGATGATTCGAGTGCACTCGTTTGACCGTAAGGCCGGCGTGCGACCCAGCACGGACGGGACGGGACGACACAGTCAGAATTTCAATTCTCTAGTTTTCCACGGCAAGCTGGCGCGCTAAGCCATGCCTGCTTCATTATGCATTGAATTCCGATGACCGTCGTGCTACCTTCCGCTTATAAGTACTGTTTCTCGGCCTTCTATGGTGGAACCATGACCCAACTCGCCCTATCCTCATAAGCCCCCACCGGCCCGACGTTGCTCGCCACTTATCCTCGCTCTCGCCACGTCCGCCATGCCCCCGCCCGTCCGCGATAGGCGTGGCTGGAGGCGGTCACCGCCGGAACTAGTGTTCGGTTTTTCACCGGAAGGCAGACGGAGGGAGGAGGCATTCTATCGGTCTTTAGATGGCAATGCGAAGATCGAGGACTTGTTGGAGCGCGACCGCCTGGCGGAGGAGCAGGAGTTGTTGGAGCGCGACCGCTTGGCGGATGAGCAGCGTATCGCCGATTTGCGCCGCCAGCGGGACATGGAGCAGCAGCGCACCGACGCTCTGAGTCGCGAGCAGAGCGCCCGCACGTGAGCCGACTACGTGGAGGCCGGCGCCCGGCAAATAGCCCTGGAGGCTGTCGGGCACGCACGCGTTCGTGACGCCGATTTTTACTACCAGCTCGTCAAGTGGGTTTCCCGCTTAGAAGCTGAAGCTTCGGTGGACCACGCCGGCATGGAAAGGGCCAACGCGCGCGAGCAACGCGCCCTATCGCACCTCTGGCAAGTCCGAGGCGAGGCGGAGGACGCCGGCGCCGGCGTTTAGCGTGTACCGTAGATGGCGGCCGGCATCGTCTAGTTAGCTAAGAGTAAGTTAGTACTTGTACGCTACTAGAGTATTAGTGGAAGTAGATAGTTAACTTGGCTATGATGGTTGTCAATGTGGAAGTTCAGTACTCTAATGTGGATCAGACCTGTTACTTTGCTCTGAATGTTGAACTTTCCGTTTGAACATATGGAATGGGCAGTTATTTTTTTAAATGGGTTGTATTTGTCCTCCATGGGTTTAGAGGCTGACTGGTGGGCCTACCAAGTTGACGCGTACACTACCAGGAGATGATTGTACGTGGAGAGGATGACAGCACGGACCCGCCAAGGTCATGGCAGTACGCAAGCAAAGTGCCTTCTTATTTCAATCCAATAAAAAATGGCTCCTCGTAATGGATTTCTGACATCTGGGTCCCATGCCATTGCCAACATAGTCAATAAACGAGAGAGTTCCACAACGAGCGGCTGACATCAGGGACCCAGCAGCTCGCCCAGTTATTTTTGTTTTGGGTTAATTTGATAAATGCCACTCCAAATCTGGTGTTTCTAAGAAATGCCATTGCAATTTCCAAACTTTGAAAAATGCCATTTCATGCCATCCCCAGTGGCATTTTTCGAAGTCTGGAGTGGCGTTTTTCAAAGTTTGCAAATTGCAGTGGCATTTTCCAAAGTTTGCAAAAATTGCAGTGGCATTTTTCAAAGTTTGGAAATTGCAGTGGCATTTTTATGAATCGCCATATTTGTTGTGGCATTTATCTACTTTGTTTTTGAGACGGAAGCAGGGTGTCAACTGGGCTGTGCGGGGCACTCTGGCATCTCTAGACAGCCTTCTCTTTTATGTTTACCACAGACCAGCCCAGTAGTTTTTTTTTCTTTCTGAAAATGGCTAGCCCAGTTTTTTTGTGATTTGCCAAGTAAGTCGCTTTGTCAGGCCTATTGGGCTGCAAATCTTTCAAGACGAGGAGAGCTTCATTCGGTTGGACGAGAAAATGGCCTATCAGTAATGTGAAATGGGTTGTACATTTTTAAAACACATCAAACTGGCAATTACTTTCAAATTTATTTTTTTCATTTCAAGATTTTAAATTGCACTAATTTTTATGCGTGGACAATTTGTTGGATTTTATATTGATATACATTTATTTTTAAAATCAGTTTGAATGTGACTCGAAATTTCGGGATTAAAAACAGTTCGGACCGCACCGAAATATGCAACATTTCGTATAATTTTTTAACCGTGGCCACAATATGGGCTGTAATGCTAACAAAAAGAATATGGGCTCCAAAAAAACCTTCAGAATTAGCAAATGGGCTGTAAATTATTAGAAATAATGGCAGATGGATTGTATGCTGTTTTCCACAGATTTGAGGCTTTCCTAAAAAAAAGGTTGACGCACAAGCAGTGACTGTTGGATGTCCATCCAACGGCCGTCGTGCTTCTTCAATCTCTGCTCTTCCTGCTCCAGCCGCTCAAACAAGCGTCGGCGGAACTGCCTGCTCCCTCCTTCCGCGGCCGGCTGTGCTGCCACGCAGGCTTCACCGCCCCACCGTACTCCCATCGCTGGCCTAGCCATCCCTCTACTCACCCACACCTGTTGTTATTCTTCGGCGACGGCAGACGAACCAGTAAACCCTCGTATAGTCATACTCCCCTCCGCGTGGGAAACAACTGCCGAGTCTTCCCTGCCTCCGTGTCGTTCCCTTCCTAGGCCTCGCCATCGTCCACCACCCTGGTGCTCCCGGCGCGGCCTGGTCAACGTGGTCAACGACCGACATGCATCTGAATTGGACTGTACGTGGAGAGGATGACAGCTGGGTCTACGGCCGCACGCAAGGAAATGCCTCCTTATTACGCGCAAAATAATGATTCCTCCACCTGACATCTGGGACCCACCGAAAGGGCCTCTGTATTTCGCGAAAAAACATTACCGCCGCTGACAGCTCGGACCCACCAGCTATATCTTCGCACGCAAGGAAGTGCGTCCTTATTACGCACAAAAAATGAATACTCCCCCTGCTAGCTGGGACCCAGTATAGTGGCAGGCTGACTTGTGGGCCTACTAAGTTGACGGGGACGGAGGGCTTTGTCAACTTAGTCAATATGCACGATTCTAGCTCCAGTGACCGTATGATGTCCATCCAACGGCCATAGTGCTTCTTCAACCTCTGGTCTTGTTGCTCCAGCCACCCAAATTAGCGCCGGTCGTGCCGCATGCTCCTGCCTCCCGTGGCCGGCTGTGCTGCCGCGGAGCACTCACCGCCCCTACTATTCCCACCGCTGGCCAGGCCTTGCAGCGACGACAGCCTCACACTGCAGCCGAACCAGTGAACCCTCGTACTCCTCTCCGCGCGGGATTCCACTGCCGCGTCTTCCCTGGCTCCGCGTCATCCCCTTCCTCGGCCTCGCCATCGTCCACCGCCCTGGTGCTCTTGGCGCGGCGTGGTCAACGTGGTCAAGGAACGGCTTCCATCGGACGTGGACTGTAGATGGAGAGGTTGACAGCTGGGTCCACTGCCGCAGCAAGGAAGTGCCTCCTTATTACGCGCAAAATAATTATTCCTCGACCTGACAGTGGGGACCACCGGACAGGCCACCGTATTTCGCGAGAAAAACATTTCCCCCTGACTGCGGGGACCCACCAGCTACATCTTCGTACGCAAGGAAGTGCGTCCGGGCAAAAAAAAAACGATTCGCCTCCCTGACTGCTGGGACCCACCAGCTACATCTTCGTAGGCAAGGAAGTGCCTGACAGTCGAGACCCACCTGGTCGAAGCGTACGTAGCATTGTCATTCTGGTCGCGAACATGTACGTATGTAGAGGCGTGCACGTGTCGTAGTAGAGGCGCGCCCGTAGCATGTACACGTACGTACAGCGGCCAGTGTGCAAGAAAGAAAATACAGCCACGTACGTACATATGGGCAGGGTCTCGAACGCCTACTCGCGCATACGTACGGCCAGGGCTCGTGTACATGGCTGGGTCGGAACGGAGAAACAACGTCGTCGTCGTGTTCATGGGGAGCCAACCAGCTGGGTCGGAACGGAATGCGTCGTCGTGTTCATCGGGAGGGCTTGGACGGAACAGCCGATGGAAATGAGGCCTGGCGTACCGCAGAACGGAGGAAACGGCCTTGTGTTCGACCGGCCACGTTTGAAACGGGATCCTATTCATCGGGAGGGGTCTGGCGTACCGCAAAACGGAGGAAACGGACCTCCTACGGTCGAAATGGGGGTCCTGTTGATCGGGAGGGGTGTGGCGTACCGCAAAACGGAGGAAACAGACTTGTGTTGGAGCGCTACGGTCGAAACGGGGGTCCTGTTCATCGGGAGGGGTGTGGCGTACCACAAAACGGGACTCCACGGGATACTGTTTATCTCCGCCGTCGACCTCCTCCAGCCTCCACGGGCTCTTGTTCATCCAGCCTCCACCGCGCGCTACTCCACCGGCTACTGTTCAACCACCCCTCCACGGGCACCCCTCCACCGTC